>NW_024720339.1:0-24774 GCF_018991925.1 Homarus americanus
TGAACGCTCAGTATCACTCATGGCGGGGCATTTGAACTTGCTCTGAAATTTCTGAATATACATATATATATATATATATATATATATATATATATATATATATATATATAATATATATATATATATATATATATATATATATATATATATATATTATATATATATATATATATATATATATATATATATATATATATATATATATATATATATATATATATATATTTTCATGGAGATCACCAATGAAAACGTGGATAAGGTAAATCTTGATAAAATCACACAGGGAAGAAACAATGGAACATAGCTGACAATGCTATTCAAGACATCTTCAGATGTGTGAATAAGAACGAAATATATATATATATATATATATATATATATATATATATATATATATATATATATATATATATATATATATATATATATATATATATATGTATATATATATATATATATATATATATATATATATATATATATATATATATCATTCGCCTATTAATGATAGTAAAACAATAGTGACAGATCAGAATTTTTCTTTATATTTACTTTTCAAGTAACATGTTAAAATATTGTCACGTGCCTGTGGCTCAGGACTCGCATGGCGTGAGGCATATGTTCACGCCTCCATTCCACAACCTATTAATAATTTGTTAATTGTACTTATTATATTATTGTTCTTCATGAGTTACTTAGGTTAATTGTATATTTATGTATGTTATTAATATGCATCATTGTGTTACTCTGTTAAGTCAAATCAAGAGTAGTATTAATTAATTATATAAATTATCTAGCAAATGTCCTGGATCACGTAATATGAGCCGCTCCTCCACAGCGTGGGGACGCTTCCCCAGTAGCGAAACCGTGGCATAGGGTAGACGTGTCCATTCTTTCTCTAGCCTTGACCCATGTCTGGTGCTTTGTCCAGTCTTCTGCAATGCCCTAGTGGTATCAGGTATTAGTGATACGTTCAGTTAGGCCTAGGAAGGGATCCTGGTAGGAATCTCCTGTTTGGTAGGAAATAACTATTTTGTAGGGATGTTGTATATATATTGTGTCTGTGTAATATAGTTATGTTAAGTAGTATTCGTTTGGTCTAACTCCTTAACGGTATATTTTCACCCTTCCGCATCATTCTTATTTTAATATACTGTATAATCACTTATTCCTTAAATTCTTGTTTGCTAGTCAGTACTCCCTTTAGAACATAAATTGAATTAATTAATTATCTTCCTTTTGTGATTCACTTACTTCAACTTGCTCATACTTATTCAGTACATTTAGTTGAGTAGTTTTTGTGGGATAATTATTGCCGTGTTCCCTATTTGTTCCTTTATTTGATAATAACTGGGTAGGATTCCCAGGTATAAAGGATATTGGGATCGCGACAATATAAATATATTACATCACGTATGAAACTCATTCATTTGACATTTAACCTCATTTGGTTTAACAATGATCGTAATAATGATAGTGTTAGCGCCGGAACCGTGACATGACATGTAGGGGGTGTGGTAGTGGCAGTGTCTCCAATTAGTCAAAGATCAAAAGTCTGCTGGGGCCTGGCCTGGCTATTAGTCAAGCACATATGGAATTAATTGGTGGTTAAACGTGTTCCTCATGATAATGTTGCCAATATTGCCACAACCCGGAACGCATGTTAGGTACCCAAATATCTTTTCTCTCTCTATGTACAGATGTGTTGTAACTACTTCTTTGACGCAATACATAATGTGATATATATATATATATATATATATATATATATATATATATATATATATATATATAAAAATGTCTGTGTGTGTGTCCATGCGGAAATCTCGAAACTACTTTACCGATCTGTAGTGATGATGGATGGTGTTATATGTAGTGATGATGGATGGTATTATATATAGTGATGATGGATGATGATGTTATATGTACTGATGATGAATGTTGTTATATGTAGTGATGATGGGTGGTGTTATAGTAGTGATGATGGATGGTGTTATATGTAGTGATGATGGATGGTGTTATATATAGTGATGATGGATGATGATGTTATATGTAGTGATGATGGATGTTGTTATATGTAGTTATGATGGGTGGTGTTATATGTAGTGATGATGGATGGTGTTTATATGTAGTTGTTATATGTAGTGATGATGAATGATGTTATATGTAGTGATGATGGATGATGTTATATGTAGTGATGATGGATGTTGTTATATGTAGTGATGATGGATTGTATTATAAGTAGTGATGATGGATGTTGTTATATGTAGTGATGATGGATGGTGTTATATGTAGTGATGATGGGTGGTGTTATATGTAGTGATGATTAGACAATAAAATAATAACAGTTCAATGCTAAAAAATATACTTTGCTGTACCGTTGCGTATGAAATTCATACACCGTTAATGAACTATTGATGGAAGAAGAAGTTTTGGGGACTGAACAGTGAGACAATGGAGCCTCCCGGAGGGTGGCGTCCTAACGTGAGCCCTGCGAATGAGCCGCCCGTCTGTTTGTGGGTGGGTTTGTTTGTTTCGTGTTCACGAGGATCTGGAAACTACTTTACCGATCTGTAGTGATAATAGATGGTGTAATATGTAGTGATGATGGATGGCGTTATATGTAGTGATGATGGATGGTGATATAGTGATGATAATATATATATATATATATATATATATATATATATATATATATATATATAATCACAACACACACCATCACAACACACAACCTCACAACACAAACCATCACAAGACACACCCGTATAACACACACCCCTACAACACACACCTTAACAACACACACACCCTCACAACACACACACACCCTTACAACACACACCCTTACAACACGCACCCTCACAAAATACACCATCACAAAATACACCATCACAACACACACACTTGCAACACACACCCTTGCAACACACACCCTTACAACATACAACCTTACAACACACACCCTCACAACACACACCCTCACAACATACAACCTCACAACACACACCATCCCAAAACACACCTTCACAACAAAATCCATCACAACACGCACTATCATAACAGATACCATCACAACAACCTCCGTCACAACACACACCCTTACAACACAGACCCTCACAACCCACACCATCACAACACACACCACCAAAACACGCACCCTCAAAAAACACGCCCTCATAACACACACCATCACAACACACACCATCACAACACACACTCACATAACACACCCTCACAACACACACCCTCATAACATGCACCCTCACAAAATACACCTTCACAACACACACTCTCACAACAATCACCATCACAACATACACCCTGACAACACACACCATTACAACACACACTCCATCACAACACACACTATCACAACACATACCACCACATCACACACTATGACAACGGACACCATCACTACACACACCCTCACAACCAATACCTTCACAAAACACACCATCACAACACACATCATCACAACACACACCATCACGACACAAACCATCACAACAAACACCCTCACAACACACACCATCAAAAAACACCCTCACAACACACTCCCTCATAACACACACCATCACATCACACAGTATCACAACACACACACCCTCACAATAGGCAACCTCACAACCCACACCCTTACAGCACACACCATCCCAACACACACTCTAACAACACACACCCTCACAACACACATACCCTTATAACACACACCCTTACAACACACACCCTTAGAACACACACCCTCACAAAATACACCATCACAAAATTCACCATCACAAAATTCACCATAAAAACACACACCCTTACAACACACACCCTTACAACACATACACTTACAACACACACCTTCACAACATACACCATCACAACATACACACTCACAAAACACACCCTTACAACACACACCATCACAAACCACTCCCGTACAAAACTCACCATCACAACACAAACTCCAATTCACAACACCCACTCTCACAACACACACCATAGCAAAACACACATTCACAACAAAATCCATTACAACACACACCCTGACAACAAACACCATAACAACAAACACCATCACGACACACGCCATCATACCACACACTCTCACAACACACACCATCACAACACACACTCACATAACAAACTCCCTCATAACAAACTCCCTCATAACACACACCATCTCAACACACAGCATCACAACACACACATCGTCACAAAACACACCATCACAACGCACACCATCACCACACACATCATCACGACATACACCATCACAACATACACCATCACAACACTCACCATTACAATACACACCATCACAACACACACCATTACAAAACACACCATCACAACACACACCATCACAACACACACCATCACAACACACACCATCACAACACACAACCTCACAACACAAACCATCACAAGACACACCCTTACAACACACACCCCTACAACAAACACCCTAACAACACACACACTCTCACAACACACACACACACACACCCTTACAACACACACCCTTACAACACGCACCCTCACAAAATACACCATCACAAAATACACCATCACAACACACACCCTTGCAACACACACCCTTACAACACACAACCTTACAACACATACCCTCACAACATACAACCTCACAACACACACCATCCCAAAACACCCCTTCACAACAAAATCCATCACAACACACACCCTGACAACAAACACCATCACAACAGACACCACCAAAACACACACCATAACAACAAATACCATCACGACACACGCCATCACAACACACACCCTCACAACACACATACACCTTCACAACACACACTATGACAACACACACCCTCAAATCACACACCCTCACAACACACACCATCACAACACATACCATCACAACACACACACACATAACACAAACCCTCACAACACACTCCCTCATAATACACACCCTGACAAAATACACCCTCACAACACACACCGTCATACCACACACACCATCACAACGTACACCCTCAAACCACACACCATTAGAACGCACACACCATCACAACATACACACTCACAAAACACACCCTTACAACACACACCATCACAAACCACTCCCGTACAAAACTCACCATCACAACACAAACTCCAATTCACAACACCCACTCTCACAACACACACCATAGCAAAACACACATTCACAACAAAATCCATTACAACACACACCCTGACAACAAACACCATAACAACAAACACCATCACGACACACGCCATCATACCACACACTCTCACAACACACACCATCACAACACACACTCACATAACAAACTCCCTCATAACAAACTCCCTCATAACACACACCATCTCAACACACAGCATCACAACACACACATCGTCACAAAACACACCATCACAACGCACACCATCACAACACACATCATCACGACATACACCATCACAACATACACCATCACAACACTCACCATTACAATACACACCATCACAACACACACCATTACAAAACACACCATCACAACACACACCATCACAACACACACCATCACACAACCTCACAACACAAACCATCACAAGACCCACACCCTTACAACACACCCCTACAACAAACACCCTAACAACACACACACTCTCACAACACACACACACACACACCCTTACAACACACACCACTTTAATACATACCCTCTAAAGCCACCATCACAAAATACACCATCACAACACACACCCTTGCAACACACACCCTTACAACACACAACCTTACAACACATACCCTCACAACATACAACCTCACAACACACACCATCCCAAAACACCCCTTCACAACAAAATCCATCACAACACACACCCTGACAACAAACACCATCACAACAGACACCACCAAAACACACACCATAACAAAACACACACCATCACAATACACACCCTTACGTCACAAATCATCACAACACACACCCTTACAACACATACCCTCACAACACACACCAACACAACACACACTCACATAACACACCCACTAACAACACACATCCTCATAACACACACCCTCACAAAATACACCCTCACAACACACACCATTCACAACACACACCATCACAACATACACCCTCATAACACACACCATCACAATACACACACCATCACAACACACACCCTCACAACACACACCATGACAACAAACACCATCAAAAAACACCCTCACAACACACTCCCTCACAACATACACCATCACATCACATAGCATCACAACACACACCCTCACAATATACACTCTTACAACACACACCATCACAACACAAACCCTTACTACACACACCATCATAACACACACCATCACAAACCACTTACTTACAACACTCACCATCACAACACACCCATATCGACACAACACAACATATGAAGATGTTTGGACTAGACCACCTGTACAAAGTTGAGACAAAACAGCGCTTCCTGCCACCCTGGCGGACAGTACCCTTCGATATCACAATACCGATGTGTCAGCCTAAAAAATCAATTATACAAAGCATTTATCTCCAACACACTGCCAAATTGAGAGCTCTTGAACACATACACACTCTACAGACTGATGATAATATCACACAGACCATCTACACTGATGGATCTCTTAACACCGCCTCTGGGAGGGCTGGAAGTGATATTGTTGTGACTCAACCTGACGGTGATATAATTGAGAAAGGAGTTAGAATTTTACAACTGGGCATTCACTCTACAAACTGAATTAGTTGCCATACTCACAGCTATTAAATTCATTGAAACCACTGTTACTGACAGTCTCATCATCACTGACTCTCTATCCTCACTACTTGCCCTTGGCACCCTCGACTCAGGTTGTCACGATCTTGTCTCTGAAGCCAGGCACAAATATGCGTGCCTTGTTGACCGGGGTGTCAAGGTCAAACTGTTGTTGATCCCCTCTCACATAGGCCTCATAAAACATGACAGAGTTGATGCCCTCGCCAAACTTGCGTCTAACAAAGACACCGTTGAATACAATTTGGGTCTGTCAAAAAGAACCCTTAAAACTGTAATTAGGAAAGAACTTATTGATGAGTTTGATGCAAGTAGACTAATGCAAACAGGCACTAGTCGATCCATAGTTTAACATGATGAGATGTATCAAGTGAAACATGTATATGGAGCAAGTAACAAGATCACTAGATTACAAGATGTTGTAACTGCTAGATTAAGGTTAGGATATAAGTACCTTTGGCAGTATGTTCCTCAAGCAGATGTAAACAAAACTAAATGAAAAGTGTGTGGCCAGACACTTGAACACTACGTCCTCGACTGTGTGAAGATAGAACCTTTTAGGGACAGGTCCAAGCACACTGTGTGTGAAATGGCACAGCACTTCATCTCTAATGGCAGGATAGCCGACATATTAAGATTGTATCCACATTTTTGCACTTAGTTACTATATCATTTCTCATGTACAGAACCAAATACGCAATGTGCTTGAATACTTCTCACGTAAATGTGAATAACAAAGTGTGAGGCCAGACATACTGCCTCACACGCCTGTACTCACGCAATTGTGAATATGTTACCCTTTTTGTATAATACTAAACAAATAATGTAATTGAAATACCGTGTAACATTCAGTGCCATAATATCCTGACAACGGGAGTTAATTATTATGACCCGTTGTAAACTCTACTCTGTAATCCTTTTGCGCTACCGCTCACAGGATGAGTATGGGGTGCACAATAAAGTAGCCGTTGCAAGCGGCAAAATCAAAATCAAAATCATCAAAATACACGCCCTTGCAATACTCACCATCACAACACAATCCATCACAATACACACCATCTCAACAAACTCCATCACAACACACACGCTCTCAACTTGCTCCGACACAACACACACCATCACAACAAACTCCATCACAACACACACCCTCACAACACACACCATAGCAACACACAAACTGACAACAAAATCCATCACAACACACACCCTGACAAAAAACACCATCACAACAAACACCATCAAAACACACACAATCACAACACATACCATCACAACAAACTCCATCACAACACACACCACCACAACACATACCCTCACAAGACAAACCCTCACAACACACACCATCAAAATGTACACACCGTCACTATATACACACCATCATTACACACACCCTCACATCACACACAATCACAACACACACCATCACAACACACACCATCATAACACATACCATCACAACAAACTCCATCACAACACACGCACTCAACAAACTCCGTCACAACACACATTCTCACAACACACACCATCACAACACACACCATCAAAAAACACCCTCACAACACACTCCCTCATAACACACACCGTACAACACATAGCATCACAACACACACCCTCACAAAAGGCACCCTCACAACCAACACTCTTACAACACACACACTCACAATACACACCCTCACAACAAACACCATCACAATACACACCATCACAACACACCCCATCACAACACACACCATCAAAATATACACACCATCACATTATACACACCTTCACAAAGTACACACCATAACAAAACTCACTATTACAAGATACACCATCAAAATATACACACCATCACAATAAACACACCATCACAACAAACTCCATCACATCACACACCATCACAACACAAACCCTCAAAACACACACCATCAAAATATGCACACTGTCACTATATACACACCATCACAGCACATACCCTCACAACACACACAAGCACAACACACACCATCACAACACACACCATCACAACACACACCCTCACAACACACACCATCACAATACACACCATCATAACACATACCATCACAACAAACTCCATCACAACACACACGCTCTCAACAAACTCCGTCACAACACACACTATCACAACACATAACCTCACAACACACACCATCACAATACACACCCTTACAACACACACCCTTACAACACACACCATTGCAACACACACCCTCACAAAAAGCGCCATCACAACACACACCATCACAACACCCACCCTCACAACACACACCATCGCAAAACAGACCTTCACAACAAAATCCATTACAACACACACCCTGACAACAAACACCATCACAACAGACACCACCAAAACACACACCATAACAACAAACACCATCACGACACACGCCATCACAACAGACACCCTCACAAAACACACACCATCACAACACACACTATGACAAAACACACCCTCACAACACACACACCATCACAACACATACCATCACAACACACACTCACATAATACACACCCTCAAACCACACACCCTCAGAACGCACACACCATCACAAAACACACCATCACAACACACACCCTCATAACACACACCATCACAAACCACTTACTTACAACACACACCATCACAATACACACCCTTACGTCACAAAACATCACAACACACACCCTTACGACACAAACCCTCTCAACACACACCATTCCAACACACACTCACAACACACACCCTCACAACACATATCCTCATAACACACACCCTCACAAAATACACCCTCACAACACACACCATCACAATACATACACCATCACAACACACTTCCTCACAACACGCACCATGACAACAAACACCATCAAAATCACCCTCACAACACACTTCCTCATAACATACACCATCACAACACACAGCATCACAATACACACCCTTATAAAAGGCACCCTCACAACCCACATTCTTACAACACACACCATCACAATACACACCATCACAAAACACACCATCACAATACACATCATCACAATACACACCATCACAACTCACACCTTCACAATGCACACCATCATAGCACACACCCTCACAGTATACACACCCTCACAACAAACACTAAAACATTACACACCATCACAACACACACTATCACAACAGATACCATCACAACAACCTCCATCACAACACACACCCTTACAACACACACCCTCGCAACCCACACCATCACAACAAACACCACCAAAACACGCACCCTCAAAAAACACACCCTCATAACACACACCATCACAACACACACCATCACAACACACACTCACATAACACACACCCTCACAACACACACCCTCATAACACGCACCCTCACAATATACACCTTCACAACACACACTCTCACAACAAACACCATCACAACATACACCCTCACAACACACACCATTACAACACACACACCATCACAACACACACCATCACAACACACACTATCACAACACATACCACCACATCACACACTATGACAACAGACACCATCACTACACACACCCTCACAACCAATACCTTCACAAAACACACCCTCACAACACACACCATCAAAAAACGCCCTCACAACACACTACCTCATAACAGACACCATAACATCACACAGCATCACAACACACACGCCCTCACAATAGGCAACCTCACAACCCACACCCTTACAACACACACCATCACAACACACACCATCACAACACACAACCTCATAACTTCAAACCATCATAAAACACACCCTTACAACACACACCCTTACAACACACACCCTTACAACACACACCCTCACAAAATACACCATCACAAAATACACCATAACAACACACACCCTTACAACACACACCCTTACAGCACAGACACTTACAACACATTCCCTCACAACATACACCATCACAACACACACACTCACAACACACACACTCACAACACACACCATCACAAACCACTCCCGTACAACACTCACCATCACAACACACACCCCCATCACAACACCCACCCTAACAACACACACACCATCGCAAAACACACATTCACAACAAAATCCATCACAACACACACCCTGACAACAAACACCATAACAACAAACACCATCACGACACACGCCATCATAACACACACTCTCACAACACACACCATCACAACACACAATTACAACACAGACCATCACAACACACACTCACATAAAAAACTCCCTCATAACACACACCATTACAACACACAGCAGCACAACACACACATCGTCTCAAAACACACCAACACAACGCACACCATCATAACACACATCATCACGACATACACCATCACAACACACACCATCACAACACACATCATCACAACATACACCATCACAACACACACACTCACAACACACACCATCACAAACCACTCCCGTACAACACTCACCATCACAACACACACCCCCATCACAACACCCACCCTAACAACACACACACCATCGCAAAACACACATTCACAACAAAATCCATCACAACACACACCCTGACAACAAACACCATAACAACAAACACCATCACGACACACGCCATCATAACACACACAATGACAACACACACCCTCACAACACACACCATCACAACACACACCATCACAACACACACTCACATAAAAAACTCCCTCATAACACACACCATTACAACACACAGCAGCACAACACAAACATCGTCTCAAAACACACCAACACAACGCACACCATCACAACACACATCATCACGACATACACCATCACAACACACACCCTGACAACACCCACCATCAAAGCACACACCATCAAAAACACACTCACAACACACTCCCACATAAAACGCACTATCACAACACACAGTATCACATCACACAGCATCACAACACACACACCATCACAAAACACACCATCACAACACTCACCATGACAATACACACCATCACAACACACACCATTAAAATACACACCATCACAACACACACCATCAGAACACACAACCTCACAACACAAACCATCACAAGACACACCCTCACAACACACACACACCCTTACAACACACACCCTTACAACACACACCCTCACAACACACACACTCATAACATACACAATCACAACCTGCACCCTTACAACACACACCATCACAAACCACTCCCTTACAACACTCACCATCACGACACTCACCATCACAACACACACCATCACAACACCTAGCATCACAACAAACTGCGTCACAACACACACCATCACAACACCCAGCCTCACAACACACACCATAGCAACATACACTATCGCAACACAAACCCTCAAAACACACACCATCACACTACACTCCCATACAACACTCAACCATCACAACACACACCATCACAACACACCCCACCACATCACCCACCCTTACAGTACACACCCTCACAACACCCACCCTCACAACACACACCATCGCAAAACACACCTTCACAACAAAATCCATCACAACACACACCCTGACAACAAACACCATCACAACAAAAACCATTACAACACACACCATTACAACACACACCATCACAACACACACCCTCACAACACACACCATCGCAACACACTCGATTACAACAAACGCCATCACAACAGACAAGATCACAACACACACTATGTAAAATACACCATCACAACACACACCATCACAACACACACCATCACAACGCACAACATCACAACAAACTCCATCACAACAAACACCATCACAACACACACCATGACAACACACACCATCACAACACACATCATCACAACAAACACCCTCACAATATGCACACCATCACAAAAAACTCACATAGCACACACCCTCACCGCACTCATCCTCACAACTCACACATTTACAAAATGCACCCTCACAACAGTCCCTCACAACACACAGCCTCATAACACACCATCACAACACACACCATCACAAAACACTCACATAACACACCCTCACAACACTCATCTTCATAACTCACACACTCACAAAGTGCACCTTCACAACACACACCCTCACAACACACACCATCACAATACATACCCATACAACACTCAACATCAAAATACACACCATCACAATACATGCCCTTACAACACTCACCATCGCATCACACACCATCGCAACACACACCCTGACAACAAAATCCATGACAACACACACCCTGACAACAAACACCATCCCAACACACACGCTCACAACAAACTCCATCACAACACACACCCTCACAACACACATCATCACAGAACACACCATCACAACACACACCATCACAACACACACCATCACAAACACACCATCTTAAAACACACCAACACAACACCCACCTTCACAACACACACCATTGCAACACACACCCTGACAACAAACGCCATCACAACAAACATCATTTCAACACACATCATTACAACACACACCATCAGAACACACACCATCAGAACAAACACCCTCACAACACACACCCTCATATCACACACCATCGCAACAAACACCATCGCAACACACACCCTCACAACAAACGCCATCACAACAAACACCATCCCAACACACACGCTCACAACAAACTCCATCAGAACACACACCATCAGAACACACACCCTCACAACACACACCCTCATATCACACACCATCACAACACACACCATCGCAACATGCACCCTCACAACAATCGCCATCACAACAAATACCATTACAACACACACCATTGCAACACACACCATTAGAACACACACCATCAGAACAAACACCCTCACAACACACACCCTCATATCACACACCATCGCAACAAACACCATCGCAACACACACCCTCACAACAAACGCCATCACAACAGACACCATCACAACACACACTCTATCCTAAACGGCACCATCACCATACACACCATCATAACACACAGTATCACAACACACAACATCACAACACATACCATGACAATACACACCATCACAACAAACTCCATCACAACACAAACCATCACAACACTCATCATCACAACACACTACCTCACAGTATACACACCCTCACAACAAACACCATAACATTACACACTATCACAACAGACGCCATCACAACATACACCATCACCACACACGCCATAAAAATATTCACACCCTCACAACTCAAACCCTCACAACACACACCCTTACTACACACACCCTCACAACACATACGCCTTCACGACACACACCCTCACAACACACACCCTCACAACACACGCCCTCACAACACACACCCTCATAACACACCCTCACATTACATCCCTCACAACACACACCCTCACATTACATCCCTCACAACACACACTATCACAACATACACCATCACAACATACACCATAACAACACCCGCTCTCACAACACACTCCACATCAACACATACCATCACAAAACACACCATCACAACACCCACCATCACAATATACACACCATCACAACATACACCATCACAACACACACCATCACAACAAACACCATAACAGCACACTCCCTCACAGCACATACCATTACAACAAACACCATCACAACAGACACCATCACAACGCCCACCATCACAACACACACCATCATAACAGACACCATCCCAACACACACACTATCACAACAAACACCATAACAACACACACTATCACAACACATACTCTCACAACAAACACCATCACAAAAGTCACCATCACAACACACTCCATCACAACACACACCATCCCAACAGACACCATCACAATTCACACGATCACAACAAACACCATCACAACAAACGCCATCAGAACACACACCATTACAACACACACTATCACAACAGACGCCATCACAACACACAGCATCACACCACACACCATCACAACACACACCATCAAAACACACACCATCAATACACACACCCTCTCAACAAACACCATTACAACACACAGCATTACAACACACCATCACAACACACACCATCACAACAGACACCCCCACGAGACACACCATCACAATATAGTATACACACCATTGCGACACAGACATGCACAATAGAGACACCATCACAACACACACCATCACAACACACACTCGCAACATACACACCCTCACAACAAACACGATCGCACTACTACTACGTGGGGTCACTGGGAATATAGTATGACGATTATCCAGTTATGATGTTTTTTTTACGGGGATTAGGCTACCCAGGTATTGGTCACTGACCCACATCGGGGCCTAGGGGGCGAAAATGTAATAATAATAATAATAATAATAATAATAATAATAGTAATAATAATAATAATAATAATAATAATAATAATAATAATAATAATAATAATAATAATAATAATAATAATAATAATAATAATAATATTAATAATAATAATAATGATAATAATAATATTAATAAGGAAATACAAAATGAAAAAAAAATCAACTGAGAAACAATATATGTATGTAAGAGAAACAATTGAGACCCTGCAATTGTGTGTAAATGAGGCAGAAAGTCAGATGAGCAACCTGGGTCTTGGTCACAATTTTCGTGATGCCATGTGGTAGCATGGTCTACCATAGACAACACATTATGCTCCCAATATCTTCCCAGGCGGTAGTACCTCCCTGTTTGGTAGCTGCCTAATACCTACTACCCAGATACAATGATATGAGTTATTAAGGCTGTCACATTCGTTGCTGAGTTTTAAGGTGACTAAAGAGGCCGATACGGGACGGACAAGGTCGTTCACAGATGTTGCATATGTGGGTGGCTCCATCTAGTGTGGTGGCAGCGTTTTTCTTGAGTTGGCACTTGTCTTCCTCGGTTTACAGTCGGACTAACTCGGAAGTAATGACACCCTTTCGTGATGTACTCCTCCAAGCGTTGCAGTGTGGAGTAATCGTCTGTCATGTAAAGGGGTCGATTTGGCACTTTTTCAGGTTTGTCTTAAGACAATCCTTATACCTTTACAGTTGCCCGCCAGCGTTACGTTTACTATTCGTTTGGGTACTGTAAAGTAGCTGCTTTGGCAGTGTAGTGTCGTTCATGCAGGTAACATGGCCAGTCCAGCGTAGTTGATCGTGGATTATGGTAGCCTCGATGCTCCTACAGCTGGTGTCAGCGGGAATACTGTCATTTTTTCTTTTGTCTTCCTAGCGAACTCGGAGGATGGAACGTAGACTACGTTGGTGAAAGTTTTCAAGTTTTTTGAAGTGCCTCCTCTATGTGACCCATGTCTGTCTGCCATATTGCAAGGTGAAGAGGACCACTGCTTAATATGCATGCAACTTTGTAGGTAATTTCATCTCCCTACTGCTGAAGAAACGGGTAAGAAGTCTGCCAATGGCTTGAGATGCGCATGTGATCTGATGCTGAATCTCTTCATCGATGTCTGCGGTGGTGGACAGGTGGGAGCCGAGATACTGAAAGTGGGTAACCTTAGCGAGGGTAGTACCATTAAGCTGGATGGATGGTGGAAGTGTGGCTGAACCATGGGCAGGCTGAAAGAGAATCTGAGTCTTATGTATGTAGCCGGTTGGAATTCTCACTACTTATTCGGGTTTTTTAGTTATAGTGGATGGTAATGCATTGGTAGCGCCCCTCTGAGAACACCGAAGCAGCACAAACACAACTAATAAAAGAATTTTCCTCGACCGTGAAAAGCTAGTACCTGTGATTGGGATTAATGAGACGCACTGGTAAAAGATAACACTTCTATTCCATCCGACACTACAGACGGAATCAATAATTGTACACAAGCACTAGAGTACTTCTTAGCGTGGCTTACAACACTACAATGGGAAACAAATGTTGTACATGGTATCAACAAAGTTATTAAAAGATATTAAATGCATCCGGAAGGAACTAATAATGTAGCAATACTACATCCCCAGAACAGACACCAGAACGAGGAACTCATTTGAAACAATTCCTTCGTACATCCTACATCACTTAGTGGCACATAAAGCATTACTTGCACAGATGAAAATGCCTTAAGTGCATCCGACAAAATTATAGCAATCCCTGAGGAATCGAAATCCTGATTTAGTCATACTACACAAGAACATGGATCACTCATAGCCTGTCTGGGATGACCCACAAAATACTATAATCCTAACTGTCCTAACTACACAGAACCCAAAGGTTGTAACTACTAACCTGCCAAGTGGCAGACATTTACAAGAAACCGAGAAAATCACTCATGACGCGTCAGGCAGGCGGGTGCTCCGCTGTTTTTTCATTACTCTTTCTAGGTTGAGGAGTCATGAGTGCATTTCTCCACCATCACCCGTAACATGCTTCACACATATGTTTAGAATACACCCATACTTTAAGGTGTTACAGCCTTTCACCAATTTTTGAAGAGGAACTCCTACGTCCCACGTGTGCAATCAACCATGAGGAGCGTTGATTACACACCTGGACTTGGCTATTTTAATCACATACACCCAATACTGGGGAGATGAATGTTTCTATGTAACCACTAGAACTCCCGGTCCCAGCGTGTGACCCTTCATTCACTCAGTTTGCACCCAGTACTTCATGGACAGGAAGAGAGCCACCTTTGGCCCGCCTAGTTAGGCCAGCTCCGAGTACAACCAGGTGAACCCTGCCCTGCTGAGGGAGGGGTTCTACTTCACCCGTTAGTAAGATTTTTCACTAACTGACTAACTGATGTGTGGGTAGTTCTTGTGGTGTTGTGTGAACCTAGGTGGGGAGATTCGATGAACCACATCGACCGCAACCAAGCTCTGCTGTCAGTCACGGTAGTTTGGTAGGTAGGGACACCTGTCTGTTCGCCGGCCGGGTGGGTACTCACCTTTTTTTTTTTTTTTTTTTTTTTGGTTAAGGTGGGGAAAGGGTGGAAGGCATGCTGGGGCTCAAGGCACAGCCAGACATGAGGGATAGAGAAGTCACAACATATAGTCGTGGGGGGAAAGGTTGGAAAAGAAGTTTAATGAGTTAAACAGAGGGGGACGACACCCCTTGTTTTACATATTACAGAGTTTGTTGGCTAACTAAGCTAACCTAGGATTTAGAATGAGGTTGCACAATGGTTATTTTAGTAGACAATGACTAGATTGATTTTACAATTACAAGTTTATTAACATCTTATACTGTATTACGTTATGGACTCACTCGATTTTGACTTGTTAAATGTGAATTTATATCATCTAAGTTTTAATCTAAGGTGGATCACTGTGGCGGACATAGATGGATCGCGGGTTGGGTTGTTGTAGTGTGGGCAGACTCCGGGGCCACCAGGCGTGGGGTCTCCCTCCGTTGATGTCTTCCCCGCGTAGGTGGTCTGGGCTGTGAGGGTCGTCCAGGAGCTTGTCCCAAACCTTCTTCCCTAGGCGATGGAACCTGAAGTTGAGGGCCTCTGTTTTATTTCTTAGGTGGATGGTTTCCACTGTCTCCTGGTAGGGTGGCGCTTGGCCACTGGCTGACCTCAAACATTTGTTTTGGAAGCTCTGTAGTTGTTGTAGTCTAGTCTTCCCGAGTGTGACGAGTGGTATAGATGGGTACTCCAACACAGGCCTCACCAGCGCCTTGTACAGGTGAACTTGTATCTTCTCAGGCATCAATTTAAAACGTTTTAATTTGGCTGCGGCGACTTTGGCTTTATTTAGTCTGTCCTTCACGTGGGGAATGATGCCCGTCCGAGAAATGATGAGGCCGAGCAACCTGCCTTGTTTAGAGTACTCAATCTCTTCGTCGTCGATCATCAATGGGGCCGGCTTGAATTTGGCTATGGGTATGACCTCAAATTTCGTTTTGTTTGTTTTTATTTTCCATTTATTTTCATACTCCGAGATCTCCTCTATTGCCCGAGCAGTGAGTCGCGCCATCCTTGCCGTGGACCTTCCTGGGCAGGTGACGATCTGTGTTACATCGTCTGCATACATGACGTACTCGCTGCCGACGATTGGGGGTGGCAGGTCAGCCGTGTAGAGTGTGTAAAGGGTTGGTGAGAGACAAGAGCCCTGAGGCACGCCGCTCGATAGTGAGAATTCTTCTCCAAAATGTTCTTGCATCTTAATTTTGGCTCTGCGGTCCGTAATGAAGTTGCACAGCAGGCGAGTCAGATTTTCGGGTAGCCCCAGTTGTATGATCTTATACTGCAGTCCTGCGTGCCAAACTTTGTCAAACGCCTTGCTGACGTCCCTCAGTACTATATTGCACTGTAGGCGGCCAGTCATGGCATTGGCGATCTGCTCGTAGGCCTGAGCTATGGCGGTGGATGTGCCTCGGTACTGGCGGAAGCCGAACTGGCGGGGATTATGCACGTCTTCGTCCTCCAGATACATCCGCAATCGCTTGTTGACTATTTTTTCGAAGATTTTGGCAGGTACCTCTAGCAGCGATATTGGTCGAAAGTTTTCGACTTTGTTTGGAGGCTTCCCTGCTTTTGGTATGAGGCGAATAACGGCGATTTTGAACATCTTAGGGAAGTATCCAGAGGCGAGGCAGGCGTTGCATATATGAGCAAGCCTCTCTATCATGTTGCCGGGGAGTTGAGCCAGGATCTTCTTGTTAATGTGACTTTGACCAGGTGATTTGTTTTTAAACCCTTTTATGACGGCTGACACATCTGCAGGAACAATGCGTTCCGTCAGGTAGCTTCCGTCCACCAGTCTGGTGAAGTCAGTCCGTGGGAGCGGCTGGAGCAGGTGCTGATGGTCCTGCAACTGACCTAAAATGTCCTCCTCAAAGTCCCTGTCGAAGCCCTCGTTTTCCTGTTCACTAATGGTAAAGATCTTTCGTAAATATCGCCGATGTAGTTGTTCTTGGTTTTCTTCCTCGAATATTTTTACGTTGTTTTGGTCGAGCAGGTAAGGGACCGTGCTAGAGGTGGAACCCATCAGTCGCTTGATCCCTTTCCAGAATGCAGCAGAATCGCGGTAATTGTTGGCTGCCTCCCACACCAAGGCGGCCCACTTTTGTTCATGTAGACGTTTGCTCTCGTGCTGGATGTCCGTCTGTAGCTCTCGGTACCGGTCTCTCAGCTCCTGCGTCCACCCGCGGATACTGGCTAGCTGTCTCACGTGAGTGTACTGGACACTGAGCTGCCTCAGCTGGTGACTAGTGTGAGGATGGGGAATGGTCCTGTAACTGGTGGTCGGGATGTTGTTGTCCATCTCCGTCTTCACATCCTTATACCATTGTTCGACCGCGTCGTCGATGTCATTAGGGCTGGCTTCTTCCAGGTTTCTCCCCTGCTTGAGACTGAGAGACTCCTTGAAAGAGTCCCAGTCTGCCCGTTTGAGGTTTGACCTGATGTTGGCGGGTATCATAATGGGATTGGATGAGAGCGTCACGACGACTGGCAGGTGATCGCTGGTACTGATGGGTCCGGCGGTAACGTGCCTGTTCAGGACGGCCTCGTTGTTAGAGAGGATTATGTCGGGTGTTGTGGCACTGGCACGTCTGATCAATGTCGGGAAATCTGGCCCGAGGTGTTGCAGTTTTCCCCTTCTGATGTTGTCATACAGCGCCACACCGACGTTGTTCTCATTACCGTGTCCTAGTATGGCGTGGCGCGCATTTAAGTCCCCTATGATGTATGTTGGTTTTCTGTGGCGTAGCAACTGGTTTAGGTCTTGTTCGGGTAAGTAAGGACGTCTGGGAGGTAGGTACATTGTGCATATGATAACAGATCCCCTAGTTGTCTCCACCTGCACTCCCAGAACTGAATCCTCGAAGTCTGGCAACACTCTATGACTCAGACGTGACCTGACGGCCACAGCGACACCATCGTTCAGCTCACCCGTCATGTTCCTCTGGTATACAGTGTAGCCAAAAATTTTCAGCTTACTTTCGTCCTTTATGCCCGTACTGTTTAACAGAATGATGTCTGGGTCTAATTGATAGTATAAGTTAGACAGTTCGTTACGTCTATTAAGGGACCAGTGTAGGACATTATGTTGGACAATTTTCATCCTGCTAACGACTGCCATTTCGGAGACTGTAGCTTGGGGCGTCGCTTGGAGTGTTTGCTCGGCTTCTGCCATTTCTAGGGGGACGGAACTTCTTAGCAGAGCCTTCGGACATCTGCTTGTCAGTCAATGGCGGGCCCTCGAACCTCTCGTCACCCTTGTACAGGAAGGTGTTCAGGTCCTGGGCCTGCGTGTCGTAGTAATCAACTGACGCTGCAGCTCGAGGGTCTTGTTCCTCTGTGGGTTGAGTCGTCATCATCTGGTCGCAACCATTGACTGTGGTTGCAGTCCGATGGTCACTGTCGTCGCTGGGAGTGCATGTAATGGGATCGCGGGCATTTACGGTGTCGTTGGAGCTGTGATCCCTGGGGGACTGACTGGCCACGTCGGGATTGCGGTTGTACTGACTTTTGCCTAAGTCAAGGAGGTCATGGTCTATTTCTGGCGTGGGTTGAGGCCGTCCATAGGTCGTTGAGTGGGTTACTGCCTTAAGGATTTCTTTTGAAGGGACTTCGTCGCTTATTTCAACAGGTGCAATGTTGTTCCTGGTTAGTGTCTCGTTGAGGTGTTTCGAGAATGAACCTGGATGAACCATGTTCATGTGATGGGCATGCAGGTAAGACAAGTATATAGTGGTGGCTTTGGACTCGTCCAGCTGTGGAGAGGAGACGCTCCTGATGCTCTCGGCCACTGCGTCCCTCATGGCGCCCAGTGACTCAGTAACTGCCTGTTGTATTGAGTCCTTGATGGTTCTTATCTCTGATTGCAGGACTTCCATGGTCTCGCTGACATTGTTGAGCTTTTGGGAGTCTGCTTGAGTTTCTTTTAGAGCGTCTTTTAGGGTTTGGCTGTAAGCCATGATCGTCGACTGAGTGGTCCTTTCTATGGTGTTAGAAATTTCCCTGGTTTCTTTTTGTTTGGTTATTTCGGTCAGTTTCTTCTCTGTTTCTTGAAGTACCTGTTTCCTGACCAGGCAGGTGGCAGAGAAGGTCCTGTGGTCACCCTCGCAGACGACACACTTTTTTATGGTGCTACGGCAGTCTTTGTAGAAGTGCTGATCAGATGAACACTCAGAGCATATGACCCCTTGCATGGGGCAGTTCTTGGTCATGTGGTCATTGTATTTATAGCACTTCATACATTGTTGGATGGGCGTATACTTTTCATATTCTATTTGGTGGGATGAGATGGAAGTGCCATATGCATAGAGCCCTTTCTCCTTCATTCTTTTTGCATCCCGTGAGTAGCCAGTTATGTCTTCCAAACCACCATTACCACCAACCATCAACCACCAACCAAGTGGGCTCTCGTGACCCTGCAAAAGGAGTACTTTGTTAACTACTGTTAGATTCTTCTCCGCCATATCTTAACACTGCCTGAGATCGAATAAGGACTTACTTGCAACATGGATGAACGAGCGGGAAGGGAGAAGGTCACGTGGTCGCTTTCCTTAGCGGAACGCGTAGTTAGACGTCCGTTTCGGTCAATGACCGTGAACTACTGAGGCCCGGTCAACGCCTGCATCCCTCAGGGCGCTCGCCTGCCCCCACCCCCCCTCCCCATGACGTAACATATGTAGACTGGGAAACTATCCTCAATAACTTTAAATTTTATAATTGTCCCTAACTTCATGAATCGTGATTACATTAATTCGACAAAGTACATTTAAATATCTATAGGCCTAGTTCAAAATGCTTCCACTCCCTAACTGAGGGCGTTGCTTGGAGGCTTTGTTTTAACTCGCTGCGAGGCATGAGTGTTTCAGCCTGGCCTACTTATGTTTCCCTGTTCGGCAGATCGGTAATTTTTGTTCTAACGTGCATACGCATCGATGGAGGTATTCAGGTTCTTCTTTAGGTCGTGTTCAATGTAAGCGACAAGGGTGAGTTCGTCTGCATACTGAAGTTCAGTAATGTAAGCTGCCGACACCTTTGTTTTTGCCTGAAGTCATCCTATGTTAAAAAGATCCTTCATCCGGTACTCGATGTCCACCCTGCCAGCTAAAGTGGCACTGGCACGAGTATGGAAGGCGGCCAAGAAAATGGAAAAGAGAGATGGCGCCAGCACAAATCCTTTTTTTACCCATTTGGATGGGGAAGAACTTAGACTGGGTACAATTGTACAGGGCACTGGCATTCCTGCCATCATGGAGTTGCCTCCCAATGACAATGAATTTTGGTGGGCTGCCAAAACGGCTGAGGGTCCGCCAGAGGGCTTCCCTGTTGACTGAGTCGAAGGCCTTGGTTAGGTCGATGGAGGGTATGTACAAGTCACTACGCTGTTCTCTGTACTTTTACTGTGTCTGGCGGGCAGCAAAGATCATGTCAGCGGTGCCACGTGATGGTCTAAAGGTACATTGAGTTTCTGGGAGGAAGTTTTCCGCCTGAGGGAGAAGTCTGTTTAGGAGGACTCTGGCGATAATCTAGCCAGCTATAGACAGCAGCGAGATCCCGTGGTAGCTGCCACAGTCTGACCGGTCTCCCTTGTTCTGATAAATATTGACGATGAAGACGTCTTTAAGAGCTTGAGGGATTTCCTCCTTTTCCCATATATTCTCCAGGAAAGAGTGGAGACGGCTGGTAAGCAGAGGCCCTCCTACATTATCCACCTCAGCTGGAATTCCATCAGGCCCTGAGGCTTTGTAATTTTTCATCTATTTGATGATAGTAGCTACCTCATCCAGGGATGGAGGATAGCTGAGGTGGGTCAACTCAGGATGCTGAAGGACTTGCTGGGTACTTAGAACATCCACATTGGTATTTCTCTGTTGAGCAGCGAATTGTAGTGCTCTTTTCAGCACTGAAGGATGCCCTCTTCGTCTTTAATTAGGGAGTTACCATCGGATTAGTGGTTGGCCCATAATATGTTTTAGTGGAATTGAAAAATTCGTGCATCTTGTGCTGATCTGCAAGTTTTTGCATTTTGCATGATTCATTTTTAAACCATATTTGTAACCGGTCGGAATTTACTGGACTTTATTTTCTCACTTGACTTGGGGTTTATTAAAGATTATTAGATGGTAATGGCAGTGGAAGCGCCCCCTTTGAGAAAAATCCCGAACCAGCACAAGAACACTTAAATCTACTAAACAAAATGAATTGTCCGTGACCCGTGGAAGGATAACGTCTGTGACTGGGATGAATGAGACACACTGTAAAATTTAGACACGTATATTCCCTCCAACACTACAAACACAATCAAATAATGGTACACCAATATGCCCACCTCTTAACTTGAACTTAAAACACTACTCTGGGGAATAAAAGTTATGCATGATATAGAAAATATTAGAAACTCAGGCAACAATAAATTTGAAGTATTAAGAAATGTTGCTTGCACACATGAAACAGGACTTAAGGGCTTTCACAGAATAATATCCCCCACTGCGGAGGTGGTATAAAAATAAGAAATTATTAATTCCACCATGATTAGGCCTAAAGGGCACTCAATATAATTATGTTACACCAACAGATGCAGGCCTTAAGGGTTTTCAACAAAATAATATCAGTCACTGAGGAAATGGTATAAAAAAATTAGAAATTTAATACTCTACAATGAATAGGCCTTAAGGGCCTTCAACAAAATAATATCAGTCACTGAGGAAATGGTAATAAAAAATAAGAAATTAAATACTCTACAATGAATAGGCCTTAAGGGCTTTCAACAAAATAATATCAGTCACTGAGGAAATGGTAATAAAAAATAAGAAATTAAATACTCCACAATGAATAGGCCTTAAGGGCACTCAACAAAATTATATCACCCCAACAGATGCACACTTCCTAACCTAACATAAACACTACTCTGGGGAACAAAGGTTATACCTGAGATCGGAATTATGAAGAAAAATTAGATGCATTAAAAGAATCAAATCACAGTATCACTCTGGTTCCACTTAGTGACACAAACATTCAAAAAGCAATACTATCAAAATTATTTAAGAAATATTAAACTACACACGTCAAGATAATATCAGTAACTGAGCTATCTTAAAATAAAAATAGAAAAAGGGGGAGAAAAGAAGAAAACAAAAGGGGAAGAAAAGAAAGAGGAAGGCACTAAGAATCTTAAAACAAAAAATATAAAAAACTAACAATAATTTTGGATTTTGGAGAAAAGACC
>NW_024720340.1:0-15058 GCF_018991925.1 Homarus americanus
TACATTTCATACAAGCTATTAATAAATTGTTAATTGTACTTATTATATTATTAATGTTCTTAGTTACTTAGGTTAATTATATATTTATGTATGTTATTAAAATGCATCATTGTGTTACTCTGTTAAGTTCAAATCAAGAGAGTATTAATTAATTATATAAAATATCCAGCAAATGTCCTGAATCACGTGAGATGAGACGCGCTCCTCGGCGTGCCCACGCTCCCCAGTAGCGAAAAACCCGTGGCATAGGTTAGACGTGTCCATTCGTTCTCTAGCCTTGACCCTTGTCTAGTGCTTTATCCAGTCTTCTGCAATGCCCTAGGAGTATCAGGTATTAGTGACACGTTTAGTTAGGCCTAGGAAGGGATCCTGGTGGTAAGGTATCTCCTGTTTGGTAGGAAATAATCATTTTGTAGTGATTGTTGTATATATATATATTTCGTATGTCTTGTGTAATATAGTAATGTTAAGTAATATTTGTTTGGTCTAACTCCTTACAACATATTTTCGCCCTTCCGGCATCACTCTTATTTTATTATGCACTTACTTATTCCCTTAAATTCATGTTTGCTAGTCATTACTCCCTTTAGAACATAAATTGAATTAATTAATTATCTTCCCTTTTGTGATTCACTTATTTCAACTGTTCTTACTTTTTCAAGTACATTTAGTTGAGTAGGTTTTTGGTGAGGATAATTATTGCCGTGTTCCCTATTTGTTCCTTTATTTGTTAATAACTTGGGGTAGGATTCACTCCCCATGTATAAAGGGTAGTGGGATCGCGGCCTGTAACCCCAGCTAACAAAGCCCATTTCAGACTAATTTAGAGCTCGTATTAATAACACTCTATGGATCAATGTTCAAATGAAAAAGCTCAAAAAGGAAAGAGCTTTCTTGAACGTGGATGCTAGGAGTGAGGTTTTAATTTCAGGGTGGGTGAATCTATCCTTTACCTAAGAGAGTTGTTAGGTGTGTGCAAAGCAACCCATTCTTTGAGGAAGGGAAGAATGAACATCTTCTGTACATATATCTTCGTCAAGTTACATCAGAGTCAACAAACTGAGGACTGAATTTCACCTGACTGCTCCCCAAACATGTGAAAACTCTATAAGGATACATCAAAAGGTTTAATCATGGAAGATCCATCGCCAACAATCATATCTTCGCTTTACCTTAAATCTTGACTCGATCAACGATTTCCCACAGATGTTATTGTAGTGGTAGCAGCAACCTGAGCTCAGTGGGTATTAATTTTAAATGGCAGACGACGGGACAGAATCATAAAATGATGTATACAGTACATAAATCTCTACCTCACGTTTGAAGATTTGGTATACAGTTAATAACCTAAAGACACTTTCATTTTCAATTACATGTCCTCATAATTACAAGTTCTTTATCGGATAAGTCACTTTCATCCTCTTCGCCATAAAATATTGTATTTTAATTACTTTTCCATCAAATTGCAAATACAATACAGTTACTCCAAACCTACTAGCAATATTTCGTTGGTACAGAGAAAATGTTCACGGGCGACTTAAGAGTTTTACAGGGAGAACTGTTACAACTTGTATACTTCTCTCGACGAACACATATCTAAATGTATACTTGTGATGAAAGAATAATATTAAATGTAAATGAAAACTAAAATTATTTTTCTTCAAATAACACAACTACCTACGAGTTGTAATTTTTCTTGCGTGTCTTTACTGCCCCTACCTTATGCTCTATATTACTGTTACATGTCAAGATACTATTAACACGTTTTTTCCCATATTACTATCTATTATTTTCACTGTTGATAAGGCTGAATTAAAAATATATTTTTTTTTTATTGAGAATAAGAAAATTGTAACCAAAAGACAGTTATCTACTTCGTCGCTAAAATGATTTGGCAAGAACAGTTTCATGGAAATAGATATTGTTGGTATATACAGTATATTATACAATATGCTACTTATACAATAACGGTGAAATGACTGCATACCGTCGAAGCATGAATAACAAATAAAAAGAACCAAGTCCGCCTGTATTGGCAAGGCTGCTACGGGCCGCCCACTCACGGGTGATATTCATAATACACAATGGTCTAGACTCTAGAATATTACGTCGACAATATATATCTAATACTTATATTCCATTACAATCACTGATGTACAGAATAGTCTATTGATAACTAACTTTTATTTTTAAGTGCTATTCTTCTTATCGACTAAATGTATTATATGAACTGTATATTATACAGCATTAATGATATACTCTTGGAAAATATAACTATCAGCTCAACATCTCACTTGACAAGATAATAGCTAATTTTTAATATGATTTACTTCACGTAATGATAAATACGCAACAATACTGATTGACTTAGAGCAAAAAGTTTGTATTATTGTAAACAATGATTTGCAGATGGAATGTTCTCTACGTGGAACTCCGGGACTGGTGGAGATAGGGAAGAGACCGACCAGAACTACGGTCACTACGTCAGGATAGAGGAGAAGGAATAGAGGGAACTTTGGAGGCTTGAGGTATATAGTTAGTGGTGTCGTGAAGTGGGATGGGCATGGGAGGGCAGGGGAGTGGGGGATGGGCGGGAGGGCAGGAGGAGGGCAGGAGGAGGAGGAGGAGGGGCGGGGAAGATGGGTGGGATGGGCGGGAGGTGGGGAGGATGGGTGGGAGGGCGGGGAGGAGGAGGGCGGGGGAGGAGGAGGAGGAGGGACGGGGAGGAGGAGGGGCGCGGGGGGGGGGCGGGGAGGGCGGGAGGAGGGGCGGGGGAGGGGGGTGGAGGCGGGGAGGATGGGTGGAGGAGGATGGGCTGGGAGGAGGGGCAGAGGGTGCAGGGGAGGACGGGGGAGAGGCAGGGCCTGGGAGGGGGAGGATGGCGAGGCAGGATGGGGGAGAGAGGGGAGGTGCAGGGGGCAGGATGGGGGGGGGAGGAGGGACTGGTGGAGGCAATACTTCCGTTGTTATTAAATAGTTTGTTGCATTTTTGTTTTGTTTTATATATAATTTATGTATATAAAACTGCAAAATTTTAACACTTTCTCATACATTTATTGAGGCATAAATTTTTACATGAATTTTACCTCACACAGGGATTCTGTATGATATATATGGACACAAAGTAGTACCTTCAGCTGTATATTATTATATTACTCTTACATTACTCTTATTAATTATGTATTAATTCTATGTAATATTCTATTTATTGTGCACCATATTATGTATATAAATTATCACATTTATACTTTATGTATTTAGCTTGTGAATGCTGGCATCTGTACAGGCCAGCGCGTAGTAATACATAGATAGATGTAGGAAGTGAAGACTTAGTCTCTGTGGCGTGACCACGGGCTTCTGCGTCCCATTGTAAATATCTCCCGTACGAGAATAGAACCTACTTTTAAAGACAACAAGTGTTTGTGTATACCCTCAGTAGTATAGAACATTCTTTGGGTATCCCTAGCAACACGCTAGAGATTCCACACACACAAACACACACAAGTAAATCACTGTAGGTGCGCGTGACCCAAGTATATGCTGATAACCAGAAGGAAACAAGAAAACACGAAGTTCCCAAGAGCTTTCGTGTAATTCACATCTTCAGAGGTGAGTACAGACTAAGGAGTAATACTTGACAAGGCTGATATACTGTATACAGTAGAGGAGAGTGAGATCAAGTCCCTAGGGGACAGCAGGTGTCCACATATATAGGCTATATGACCGGAATATTGTCAAGTATTTCTCCTTAGTCTGTACTCACCCCTGAAGATGTTTCTTGGCTTCTCATCCAGTGTTGGGGGTGGCGAGTGTACTGCGGGTTGGGTGCGTCAGGTCAAGGTGTCAGGTCAACACTGACCACTAAGTACCAATTGTAGCTCTAACAGTTGTTTCTTCCTTTCGAGTTGAAATTGTCACTTTTGTATATCAGTTGTGGGTTGATCTTCAATAATTGCACTGTACTGTTGTAGGAGGATGTTGATAAATCCAGATTGGGGGGAGATGTTCTGGGAAAGGAGGCCAGACTATGACCATGGTCCAAGAATATGTTGGGCTTCCCATCATATACCCTAGAGTTGGAAGCCACCCTACTACAACACTACCACATGTTCACTACAACACTACCACATGTTCACTACAACACTACCACATGTTCACTACAACACTACCACATGTTCACTACAACACTACCACATGTTCACTACAACACTACCACATGTTCACTACAACACTACCACATGTACACTACAACACTACCACATGTTCACTATAATACCACCACATGTTCACTATAACACTATTATTTGTTCACTATAATACTAATACAAGTTCACTAAAACACTAGAACAAGTTCAGAAGCCTCTTATTATATTTTCTGCAAAACAAAACACGTCCTACTGAAGGATCCAATATTGGATAGAATCAGTTATGAATTTGAAAATGAACTCCGATTACGATATTAAGAATATCGAGACCGAGTGCGGTGTGACTCCGCAGCCAGAGGTAGACCCAGACACTAATCTGGTCTGCGATATACCTAAGGACGATTTTCACAAATTTGACCAATATGGTCTTTTTATAAAAAATATGCCCTGTGACCACCAGACCGGTCTACACCGTGGTACAGCCATCGCTAGGTACTGTAGCGAATTTTTCAGAGAAGAAGCCCTCGTGCTCAATGGAAAACCCGTGGGTAAACGCGAACTGTACAAAAATTCTCGTCGGCACTTGAAAGTTGAATACCTCCGATATCCTGGTGGGCCCAACTACAAAACCGAAAAGAATTCAAAACAAATGCGTTTTGCTCTTGAAATTGTAGAGCGCCCAGTGAGGGAACAATTGCATGACTCAACACAATGGCGGAAGCCTGAAAGATTCAGGAAAACCTTCCGTAAAAGGCGTTACGACGAAAGCTACAACCCCTCGTACTGTAGGCCCGGGAGGAGGGAGTTTGACGAAGGCTACAACCCCTCGCCCTGGAAAAGACCCAGGAGGATGGAGTTTCACGAAGGCTACAGGTCATCGCCCTACGTGAGGCCCAGAATGCAGCAACATGGGGGCGGTTATTATGAATCACCTCCCCGCTGTGTTGATTGCACCAAAAGAATCCTGAGATGCGGCAATCGTTATTATCGCCGTTGATGAATAGTATTACATTTTCTGTAAAAAAATATATGAATAAAATTAAAACTTGATTTAGTATTATACTTAACCCAACCATCATCTTGATCATCATCAATTATTATTATTATTATTATTATTATTATTATTATTATTATTATTAATATTTCTGTTCACATGTCTTTTCACAGCCTCATAAAGTTCATTATTATGCATTAATAATCAACACTCATACACTCACCTATACATAACCAAAGCAACACAACCACCTAAGCACAGTACCTACTGTTACGACCATGTAGTATTTTTCTATTTTTTTTTATATATAACATGCTTCCGTGTTGCTCCATATTACTCCTGTAATGATGTGTTATATTTACTTTTATATAATCTAGTCACCTTACCCTGTGCTGTTAAGGTTTTACCTGTTATTATTTGTTCAAGCCCATCTTATTTCTTCATTTAGTATTGCAACAAGCATTCTTTGTTCTCTAACGACCATCTGCATCGTTAAACGACCCACCTGCTGGTCGCACAGGCGGGAAAAGGCCATATATATAGTAGTCCACCAACTGACGGAAGGCAGTTCAGTCCTCTTGTCATACAGTTCACATCCTATGAGTGACACTCGTCACCTGTTACTTATACTTAATTTATTTGTGTTGTTCCTGTCACCACCAATGTGGTATATCTATGTGAGTACCTATTTATGTCTCTATTTATGTCCATCAGTATTTGCTTAGTTACATTTAAGTAATTCAGTGTTTCACGTTAGTTAATTTCAGTGTTAGTTTTTATACGTTTATGCAGTGTTAACGTAATCCAATGCTTTATTATTATTCTTTTGATGTTTCGATGTTTAGTATAATTTGTGTCTTAAAAGTTTCGATGGTGAATCAATTTGTTGTGACAGCCTACGAGGCTCTTTATTGTGTTAATATTTAATTAATTAAATTCTTAAAGGTTTATTTTATTTATTTTTATTCCCTTTTAATTTACTTCACTTTTTTTGTTTGGTTACGCCTAGAACCTGGATATTTAAGTAAATTAAGAGACGGCGTAACAGTTTTGGCGACCTTGCCAGGATTCACTAACGACCTTTTGACACTTGTGATATTTTTTTTTTCTAAGCATGCTGATGGATTTGTTTTGAGGCATGGTAGGACTAACAATGGAAATTTTGTGAGTAATAATTTGGTGCGTGACAGGAGGAGCTGGGACTCGTTCGCCACCTAATGGGGCGTTCTAATTTACTTGTAGTTTCTGTGGAAAGCCGGGTCATAAGGCGGATTTTTGTTGGACAAGGCCGCAGCCAAATAAGGTGAAGCACGAGAGGTTGCAGTTTCGGTTCTCACGTCACGAGACTTTGATCTTTTCCAGGAGAGCTTTGCGAAGGACCCAGACGTTGGTACCTTTCGTCCATTTTTGTCAAGGCACGGTAGAAGTTGATGGTGTCGAAACACCAGTCACTATTTTGAGAGACTCGGGTTGTCTCCAAACTCGTCAAAGAGGGTGTTGTTGCGGTGAGGAAGACTGACAAAACGTCGTTTTGGGCGCCCTTTGGGGTAAAGGTGCAGCTCCATTGGTTTTTCAGGTATAGCTAAACGTAGCCGGTGTACACGAGCTGCCTGTGTTAGTACGTGTCAAATCTCCTTGTTGCTACAGTGGACCTCATACTTGGTAACGATTTGCTGCAACAGCTTGAAGATGATATACACGGTGTTTTCCCTTTGTGTGCTGTGACTCAGTTTATGTTATTGACTAATGATCATAATGTAACTCCTGATGTAGATAATTCACTGTCCTTAGAAGGACTTTTTGCTAACCCAATTGCTTCCAAGACATTTCTTCCGCAGTTAATGCTGTGACCGGGAGAGTTGCTTTAATAGCTGCGCAAGAGCAAGACGATTCATTATGGCTCTTGTTTGACCTGGTGTCCGATCCTGCCAATGTTTCAGGCCTTACCACGAGATATTTCAGTCAAGACGGTGTTTTGTGCCGCCGCTGGCTCCCACCGACTATGTCAGAGGAAGATGCAGACTGGGCGTCTATCACTCAAATAGTCCTCCCACACACTTACAGACAACATGTTCTAGCTCTGACCCATGACGGTCACTTTTCTGGACATCAAGGTGTCCGAAAGACGTTCAACAGGCTGGCCAGGTATGAGGAGAGATGTCACTAAATATTGTAAGTACTGTCATTTTTGTCAAAAGGTAGGCAAAGCCAATCGGGCTATTCCACCTTTTCCACTTGTAAGAGTACCTCACGTACCTGAGCCCTTTACAACGGTGCAGTCTGACATTGTAGGCCCTCTGCCTAAAACTTCTAGTGCAGTGGTTCTCAACCTTGTTTGGCCCCATAACCCCTTTCACCATATAAATAGAATGTCATTCCCTCCTCTTCTAAGATTGGTCTGCCTCAAAAGTGCATTCCAAATAATATGCATATATAATACTGAAAATCCTTTATTTTTCCATATTAGTATCAGCTTCTGAAAACCTGAGAGGAGGAAATTCTGTGAGAACCTCCCCTGTTCTAGTGGGTTTAAATATTTATTTACAGTCATTGATACCTCCACTAGGTACTTGCATGCTGTACCTCTTAGGAAAGTTACTGCTAAGGCCCTTGTTAAATGTTTGCTTGACCTGTTTAGTCACTTTGGGTTGCCGTACCGTGTTCAAACGGACGGTGCTTCCTAATTTGTAGGAAAAGTTTTCAAGGAAGCCCTAACAGAGTTGGGAATAATTCATTGTTAGGTAGTAGTGAAGAGAGTATTAATTTATTAAGTTTAGTAGGAGATGTTAGAAAGAAGCTTCTAAGATGTTGGAGCCTTGCCGCAGACCACTTACAGCAGTCGCAGTCCAAGACCAAGACATGTTACGACAAGCGTGCCAGACACAGAGAGTTCCAGTTAGGAGATCAAGTACTCATTCTCTTGCCGAGACATGGACAGCCGCTCCATGCGAAGTTCAGTGGGCCATATAGCGTGGTGAAGAAGGTAAGCCCCACGAATTATATTATCTCTACCCCTGACAGGCGCCGACTGCAGCGCTTATGTCACGTCAACACCATCAAGCTGTACCACGAGCCCAGCACCCCCATTTGTTGCTGATGATCCAGTTCCCGTGTGTGCCGTTGACACTTTCTTGGTAGACGGTGAGAAAGAAGGGGCAAGTCCACTCGCCCTGTCATCAGTCAGGGTTTGGCAGTCCAACTCCGTGGAGTTGCAGGAGAAGGTACAGCGTCTACCGGGACACCAGAGAGCTGACGTGCTGGCCGCCATCCAACAACATCCTCTTGTCTTCCAAGACAGGCCTGGCTGTACCACTGCCGTGGTGCATGATTGATGTTTGTTCTGCTAAGCCTATCAAGCAGGCTCCCTACCAGTGAGTGGTGCTCACAAGTCACTCTAATACCGAAGAAGGACGGCACTCTTCGATTCTGCATCGACTTCCGCCGTCACCAGCAAGGACAGCTTCCCTCTACCTAGAGTCGGCGACTGCATCGAAGCAATCGGGAACGCCAAGTTCCTCTCTAAGATCGATTGCCTTCGAGGGTTTTGGCAAGTACCATTGACCCGTCGTGTTAAAGACATCTCCAGTTTTGTGACATTAGGTAAGACCTATAAATTTAATGTTATGCCTTTCGGGCTTTGCAATGCCCCTGCCACCTTTTAAAGGCTGATGTCACAAGTCACGGCCAATTGGCCTGGTTGTGTAGTATATTTAGATGATGTTGTAATTTTTTCTGATACTTGGTCAGACCATTTATGTCAGCTAGACGCTCTCTTCACTGTGTTAGAAAATGTAGGACTTGTTATAAACTTTGCTAAGTCAGAATTTGTTTGTGCTCAACTTTTGTACCTGGGACATGTAATTGGCTTGGAAACTTGCTCCTCCCACAGCAAGGTGTGACACTATTTCTCAGATGCCTGTTCCATGTAACAAACGACAAGTCCGCAGATTTTTGGGTTGTGTTGGTTATTACCGGAGATATATTTGTAATTTTGCCGAGTTGGCACTACCCCTTACTGATTTGTTGAAGAAGGGTAATATTTTTTGTTGGACTTCAAGGTGTCAGAAGACTTATGTCATATCAAAATTTGTGCATGCAAAATTTTATTTTATGGGGGGAAGTGTTACGACCGTGTCGTATTTTTCTATTATTTTTTTTATAACATTCTTCAATGTTGTTCCATATTATTTCTGTAATGATGTGTTAAATTTACTATTATATATTCTAGTCACCTTACCCTATGCTGTTAAAGTTTTAACTCATTATTTGTTCAAGCCCATCTTATTTCTTTATTTAGTATTGTAACAAGCATTCTTTGTTTCTCTAACAACCATCTGCATCGTTAAACGACCCATGTTTCACTGGCGTGGCGGGAGCCGACCTTATACTGTATATAGGACCCACCAGCAGACGGAGTTTAGTCCAGTCCTCCTTGTCATTCAGTTCACATTCTTTTGAGTGACACCTGTCACCTGTTAGTTATACTTCATTTTATTTCTGTGATTGTTCCTGTCACCACCAATGTGGTATATTTATGTGAGTACCTATTTATGTCTCTTATATGTCCATCAGTGCTTGCTTAGTTACATTTAAGTAATTCAGTGTTGTTTCACGTTAGTTAATTTCAGTGTTAGTCTTTATATGTTTATGCAGTGTTAACGTAATCCAATGCTTTATTTTTATTCTTTTGATGTTTCGATGTTTTGTATCACTTGTGTTTTAAAGGTTTCGATAGTGATTCAATTTGTTGTGACATCCTACTAGGCTCTTTGTTGTGTTAATATTTAATTTAATTTCATTCTTAAAGGTTTACTTTATCTATTTTTATTCCCTTTTAATTTACTTCATTTTTTTTGTTTGGTTACGCCTAGAACCTGGATATTAAAGAAAATTAAGAGACGGCGTAACACTATTTAACTATATGTCTGTAAGTATGTAGTTTAGATAGTACAAGTGACCGTATGAACCCTCGATACATCTAAATTAAAAAGATTCTACTTAGCCTTTTATCTCTTTGTTAAGATGAAGTTATATCTCCAGCAACATATAAACCTTATCGTATATAACTCCACTTACTCTCTCGAAGCGAAACGAAAGACATTCACTCATATCTCAGATTACACTCAAGGGATGTATTCGTTAGCTTCCGTCAAGAACTATCGTTGTGTCTCAGTGACTCAAGGGTGCCACCTGTTCATCTTCTCGAGAACTACCTGACGAAGTGATAAGTACTTGTTGAAATGAATACTAGGGTACGTTTTATATCAATGGAGTCAGAGTGTAGGGAGAGGTTGTATTCTTCTTCTTCTTTGTTTTTCTTCCTTCTTTTTTTCTCCCATTTTCCTCCTTCTCTCCTTCCTCCTCCAGCTTCATATCTCCCCATCTATTTTTATATAAAAGTTTCATCTGCCGATATTTCCTGAGTTTTTTATCGTCAAATGGAGAAAATGAGCTAATTATTATTATTTTTATTCACCTTCAACTCTTCTTCAACTTCTTCCTCTTTCATTATCTCCTTTTTCTTTATCTCCCCCTTTTTTATCCCCTCCTCTTTCTTTATCTCCTCTTTCTTTATCTCCCCCTGTTTTTATCTCCTCTTTCTTTATCTCTTCATCTTTCATGATTTCCTCCTCTTTCTTTATCTCCTTTTTCTTTATCTCCTCTTTCTTTATCTCCTCCTCTTTCTTTATCTCCCATTTCTTTATCTCCTCCTCTTTCTTTATCTCCCATTTCTTTATCGCCTCCTCCTCATTCTATATCTTCTCCTATTTCTTTATCTCCTCTTGATTTTTCTTTTCCTCTTTCTTCATCTCCACCTCTTTCTTTATCTCCTGTTTCTGTATATTTTCTTCTTTCCTTATCCCCTCCTCTTTCTTTATCTCCTCCTCTTTCTTCATCTCCTCTTTCTTTATCTCCTCTTCTTTCTTCATCTCCAATTTCTTTACCTCCTCCTCTTTCTTGATATCCTCCTCTTCCTTTATCCTCTCTTCTTTCTTCATTTCCTCTTTCTTTACCTCCTCCTCTTTCTTGATATCCTTCTCTTTCTTTATCGCCTCCTTTTCAGATGTAAAATAAAATAATTTTTGGTGATATTTTTCAATCAATTACCCGCACTATGGCAAGACTCCCTGAAAAGATTAAACCATCAGATGAGAAAGAAATTTTAATAAAATATTCAAAGGTGTTGAATCTATGTAATGGTGTAAATATGAATCTTGATATAAAAAAAAATTCCTACCATCACACTTTTTCAGCGAGAACTCAATTACAGGCACAAACTGACGCTTCTAAATTTGCAATCATAGTGGCGTTGATTTGTTATGATGGCGTATTTCTTTCCTCTCCCCAAAAATAAAAACTTTCTATCCATAACACTTTTATCAAGCCACTATACAGGAGCAGCTCAAAGGCGTTGAATCATTATGATAGCGCAAATCTTTTCTCTCAAAATAAAATCCCGCAATCACTTTTTTTGTGTGTGTGTGTGTGTGTAATCAGTGTGACACGCGGAGGGAAAAAACAACAACGATGTCTCCCAAACTATCGGATAACTTCCAATTTTGTTTCGGATCTGAGAAGTTTTGTGTGTTTGGTGTGTGTGTCTCAGGGGCCCTCCTAGTAATCTTGGTGTTGAGAGAGAGAGAGAGAGAGAATATGTGTACGAGGGAGAGAGGCAGAGAGAGAGAGAGAGAGAGAGAGAGAGAAGACAAAACAATAAAAAGGAGATATCAAGCGAATGATAAAGTGAAAACAATAAATATAGAAAGAAAGTGATATCAACCGAAATGAGGAGAAATATGGAGAGGAAGAAAGAGAGATTGAGAATAAGAGAACAATAAAGAAGAAGAGAAGAAAAGAGGACAGATATAAAGGGAAGCAAGAACCATTTGAAAATAAGAAGAAAAAGAACAAAAATAAAAATAAAAATAAACGAAAGGATAGTTGAGAAGGAAAAATGAAAAGGAAGAAGATAACAAAAACATGGAAAGAAATAATGGTAATAAGAAGAACAGCAAAAAGAGCAACAACGACAACCTCAACAATAAAAAAAAAAAAACGACAAGGAAAACCAACAGAAACTGCCTACAACAGCAAAAAAAATAAATACAACAACAGCCAACAAAAACAACCGACAAAAATAAGAATAGTAACAACAACAACAACAACAATATCAACAATAACATTAACAACAAGAAAACAAAAATCAAAAACATTTGAACACAAAAATATCGAAGAAAAAATATATTCCCTTAACAAACACAATTTACCAAACAACAAAAACAACTTTACCGAATGTAACTCTTGTCAGCAGAGGCGAAAAAGACAGTAATAATAATAATAATAATAATAATAATAATAATAATTATAATTATAATTATAATAATAATAAAAATAGCAATAACAATAATAATAATGATAATGATAATAATAATAGTAACAATAACAATAATAATAATAATAATAATAATAATATTAAGAATGATGATAATAATAATAATAATAATAATAATAATAAAAGTCTACGACTACGGCGTGCCAGATTTCACTTACTCTGCCATCATGTTTCAACTCCCTGTACTGACCCAAGTATTGGACGTGAGAGAACTAGACCATAACATTAAATATAAAAGTAAAGTTAAGAAAAAATGTTTTAGATATTAAAATTTTCATAACTTTAAGCTACAGCTGGCAGATGAATATATTAAGCAATCATGTACAAAGAAAGACAAAAGTCGTGTCGTGAAATTTCGTGAAAACATATGCAAAAGGGCTAAACTTTTGGTGCGCTCTGCCTTGTGGTAGGGGACTCTCATAATGTTTCACGAGTTATATTTAATCTTCGGGGAAAACTGCGACACGACTTTTGTCTTTGATTGTACACACAGCTAAAAAAGAGTATCTCTACGGGTGAGTTCGATAAATTTCAAACTGAATACTGAAACTCCTATTGACTTAGTAGAGTTGTCGCAATCCTTGGTCAGTTGTCTCGTTGTTTAATACGACTTAGTAAAGATATCTTTTTAATTATATGACCACACATATTCACATGCACACCCAGGGAAGTACTACCGCCCGGGAAGATATTGGAAGCATAATGTATTGTCTAATGGTAGACCCTGCTGCCATATGGCATCACGAAAATTGTGACCAAGTCCCAGGCTGCTGATTCGACTTTCTGCCTCATTTACACACAATTGCAGGGTCTCAATTGTTTCTCTTACTATTGACAAAAAACATATATATATATATATATATATATATATATATATATATATATATATATATATATATATATATATATATATATATATATATATATATATATATATATATATTGTTTTCTGATCTTTTTATTAATTTTTGTACTTTTATTGTTCTTCATTGTTTTTATTACTATTAATATTATTATTATTTTATTTTTATTTTTATTAAAATTTTTATTTACTTTATGAACGAAATATATATATATATATATATATATATATATATATATATATATATATATATATATATATATATATATATATATATATATATATATACATATATATATATATATATATATATATATATATATATATAATAATAATAATAATAATAATAATAATAATAATAATAATAATAAAGAAGTATGTCTGTGTGTGAGTGATTTTGATTTTGCCGCTTGCAGCGGCTACTTTATTGTGCACACCACACTCATCCTGTGAGCGGTAGCGCAAAAGGATTACAGAGTAGGGTTTACAAAGGTCATAATAATTAACCCCGGTTGTCAGGATATTATGGCACCGAAAGTTACACAGTATTTCATTTACATTATTTGTTTAGTTCTATACATAAAGGGTAACTTATTCACAAATGCGTGAGAACAGGCGTGTGAGGCAGTATGTCTGGCCTCACACTTTGTTATTCACATTTACGTGGGAGGTATTCAAGCACATTGCGTATTTGGTTCTGTACATGAGAATTGATATAGTTACTAAGTGCAAAAAAAGTGGATACAATCTAAATATGTCGGCTATCTTGCCATTAGAGATGAAGTGTTGTGCCATTTCACACACAGTGTGCTTGGACCTGTCCCTAAAAGGTTCTATCTTCACACAGTCGAGGACGTAGTGTTCAAGTGTGTGGCCATATGTATAGCCACACACTTTACATTTAGTTTTGTTTACATCTGCTTGAGGAACATACTGCCAAAGGTACTTATATCCTAACCTTAATCTAGCGGTTACAACATCTTGTAATCTAGTGATCTTGTTACTTGCTCCATATATATGTTTCACTTGATACATCTCATCATGGTAACCTATGGATCGACTAGTGCCTGTTTGCACTTGTCTACTTGCGTCAAACTCATCAATAAGTTCTTTCCTAATTACAGTTTTAAGGGTTCTTTTTGACAGACCCAAATTGTATTCAACGGTGTCTTTGTTAGACGCGAGTTTGGCGAGGGCATCAACTCTGTCATGTTTTATGAGGCCTATGTGAGAGGGGATCCACAACAGTTTGACCCTGACACCCCGGTCAACAAGGCACGCATATTTGTGTCTGTCTTCAGAGACAAGAGCGTGACAACCTGAGTCGAGGGTACCAAGGGCAAGTAGTGAGGATAGAGAGTCAGTGATGATGAGACTGTCAGTAACAGTGGTTTCAATGAATTTAATAGCTGTGAGTATGGCAACAAATTCAGTTTGTAGAGTGGATGCCCAGTTGTTAATTCTAACTCCTTTCTCAATTATATTACCGTCAGGTTGAGTCACAACAATAGCACTTCCAGCCCTCCCACAGGCGGTGTTTAGAGATCCATCAGTGTAGATGGTCTGTGTGATATTATCATCAGTCTGTAGAGTGTGTATGTGTTCAAGAGCTCTCAATTTGGCAGTGTGTTGGAGATAAATGCTTTGTATAATTAAGTACTTTA
>NW_024720341.1:0-18766 GCF_018991925.1 Homarus americanus
ATCAGCCTTCGTTCAGTTACGTATTGCTCCTTTTGTGTGTCTCTCTCTCTCTCTCTCTCTCTCCTCTCTCTCTCTCTCTCTCTCTCTCTCTCTCTCTCTCTCTCTCTCTCTCTCATCTGACAACTGACAACTCTCAAATTCCTACACAACACCACACACCCCACACACTCACACACCCTGGCCTATGCACCACACACACCCTGGCTCACACACCACACCTGGCCTCCACACACTCCACACACCCTGGCTCACACACTACACACACCTCATTTACACACTACACACCTGCCTACACACCACACACCCTGGCTCACACACCACACACATGCCCTGGCTCACACACCACACACCTGGCTCACACACCACACACCCTGGGCTCACGCACCACACACACCCTGGCTCACACACTCCACACACCCTGGCTCACACACACCAGCAAGCCACCTGGCTCACACTCACACCCTGGTCTACACACTACACACCCTGGCTTCACACACTACACACCCTGGCCTACACACCACACACCCTGGGTTTACACTACACACCCTGGCTCACACACCACACACCCTGGCCTATGTACCACACACTCTGGCCTACACACTACACACCCTGGTCACATACACTACACACCCTGGCCTACACACCACACACCTGCCCACACACTGACACACCCTGGCCTATGCACTACACACCCTGGCCTACACACTACACACATTCTGGCCTACACACTGGCTAACACCCCGGCCTACACACTTACTTAAGATATATAACCGATAGAACATTCCTCTCTCCTCCTGTTCCTCTCTTTTTTAACCCCTTTTCTCCATCTCCCTGCCTCCCCCTTCTTCCTCCTTCGTCCACTCCTTCTCCCCCTCTCTCCTCTGCACATTCCCTTCTGTCCTCCCTCTTCCCTTCTCTCTCCCCCTCTTCTCCTCTGGTCCTCTTTCTTTTTCTCCCTCTTTATTGTCTTCCTCTCTCCTCCCTCCTGTTTCTCTACTCTTCCTCTTCTCATTCCTTCATTCGGTATCTTTTCTCATTCTCCTCCCTACTAGTTCAACATTCCCTCCTTCCCCTCATACCACTCCCTCCCCTCCCCTCCTCCTCATTCTTTCTACCCTCCCCCTCGCCCCATTCTCTCCCCTAAGCCTCTACCCATGTCTGCCCCTCACCAGCACCCACTATTGTCCCCCATGATGGGTTACCGTCGTCCCCATGCTGGCAGTGATAACCCCGTGACACTCACCCATACACCAGGCGAAAGATGATTACGAGATGGTCTTGTTTGTGTGTTTGTTCTGTTGGTTTGTATGTCTGCTTCACCCTCCCGCACACACACACACACATCCTCCCCAACATACACCACCACACCCACTCACCCACCAACCCACCTCGTCATCCACCTCACCCACCCACATCAGCCAGAACACCCAACAATACCTCTTCATACTAAGAGCACCACTCAAATATTGAAATTACAGGTGATCCAAAATTAAGCCCTAAGATTCGTCACAGGTGAAAGATACCCCTTCAACAGAACCACAGCCGAGATACATAGACCTGAGAATAAAACCCATCAACCAGCAGCTGCACACCCTGGCCAGCAGAGTCTGGCAAAAGATAGAACGATCAGAGCAAGAACTCCTTCAAAGACTCCCACCAGATAACGACAACAACCATACATGGTTCCCAAAAAGTTACCAAATCTCATAGGGTCCATTACCACCCCCGATCTATACAACCAGGCAATAGACAACCTCCCTAGACCAGCATCCGCCAGTAGGGTCGGCGGAATATGAAATAAGGCCCTTAAAACACCCATATATGGGATAGGGTAGGATGTCTAATGCCTGTACCGACAGACAATAACTAACCCATGACACAACCCTAACACACCATTAGCTTAGCTAGGCGGTCAGCCCGCCCTCTTACCTCCTCCTAAATTTCTTCAATTTCCGAACTATAACTTCCTTCCTCCACTTCTAATCTTCTTTCATCCCTCCTTTCTCTAAAAAAAAAAATAAAATAAAAATCCATCCCACCTACCCACCTCGTCCCCCACATCATCCTTCCCACAGACATATCGAACTACCCACCCACCCCACCACCCACCTCGTCCTCCAGCCCACCTACCCACCCACCCCCATCAGGCAGAACACCCAGTGGGCTTTTAAATTGGACTTTTCTGTGGCAGGTCTCTCCTCAGATACCAAGTTGACCATCGCTTGTCAATAAATCCCGTCGCCTCTTCAACACCGAGGGTCGAATATTGTTGCTGCCGCTCAAGTACACTGGAGTTTAGCGTGTTATTGTGTGTACCGTGGACTGCAGGGGGTGTGGGGGGTGGGGTGTGGGAGCGGTTGTACCGTGGATTGTGTGGGTGTAGGGAAGGAGTGAGTGTGTGTGTGTGTGTGTGTGTGTGTGTGTCTGTGTTGTGTGGGTTTAAATCCCCTCTATGGGCCATTAGTTTAATCTGTGCAGAAACCATGACGGCTGTAACCCACACAGACGGAAATATAGGTCTGTGTAGGTCTGTGTAGGTCTGTGTAGGTCTTGTGTAGGTCTTGTGTAGGTCTGTGTAGGTCTTGTAGGTCTGTGTAGGTCTTGTGTAGGTCTTGTGTAGGTCTTGTAAGTTTGTGTAGGTCTTGTGTAGGTTTTGTGTAGGACTGTGTAGGTCTGGAAAGTTTTTATCCCAGAATTCTTTTGTGACCTTACATGCTTACTTATTTACTTAACTACTTTAACCTCTTCGCCACTAGTCAGCTTACGAGCCAGTCAGGCGATTGGTCATTCCTCTGTTACACACTGTTGTCAAGTACTGAACCTGGACGGGAGGAAGAGGAATAGGAAGAAGAAGAAGAAGAAGAAGAAGAAGAAGAAGAAGAAGAAGAAGAAGAAGAAGAAGAAGAAGAAGAAGAAGAAGAAGAACAAGAACAAGAACAAGAACAAGAAGAAGAACAAGAAGAAAGAAAGAGGAGTAAGCGGCCTCGAAGGATGGACTGGTCTCTTCGTGTCTGTGTGTGGTGATAATTGTGGATGAGTGACGTGGGAAACTGAGGAACGGCAGCCACCACTCACTCCTTCCTCCTCCTCCTCCTCTTCCCACTCCTTGCTCTTCCTACGTCTTCCTCCTCCTCCTCCTCCTTCTATTCCCACTCCTTCCTCTTCCTATGCATTCCTCCTCCTCCTCTTCTCATGTCTTCCTCCTCCCACTCCCCCTCTCTCACACAGGGATGAATGGCGCCCTATCTCGTGCACATAAATATTACACAACTCAATCATCTCATTCAACCAAATCATTTCCTTCTTGTTTTGTTCAATTGTTTACTTGTTTACTTGTTTACAGCGTCAGTGTAAACAAATTAATTATCTTTATATCTCTCTTCATATGAACTTATTTAGGTCATATTTGTAACTAAAATATTATAGAGCTAAAAAATTAACTCATGGTAATTAGGTGATTTGTAATTGAAGTAAATATATAAATTGATCGAATTATAATTTTTCGGCAATTTTACAGAGAAACATTTATTAAAATAACTTAAAAGAACAGAATTATAACAGGTGAACAAAAGATGAACAGCTCTCATGGGTCGTGTGTGTGTGTGTGTGTGTGTGTGTGTGTGTGTGTGTGTGTGTGTGTACAATCTCTACTAGTTGTCAGCATTTTCCTGTCACTCTCCATCTGCCTCTCCCATCCCATCCTCCCTCTCAGTACCTCTCTGTCTTTCCCTCTCCCCTCTCACTGCCTCTCCCATCCCCCACCCCCCGTCTCACTTTCTTACAGGTCTCGTCTCACATATTGAAGAAAATCCCACATATTGAAGAAAAAACCCACATATTGAAGAAAAAACCCACATATTGAATAAAAATCCACATATTGAAGAAAAACCCACATATTGAAGAAAAAACCCACATATTGAAGAAAAACCCACATATTGAAGAAAAAACCCACATATTGAAGAAAAGATTTCCTACACATCTAAGTAACACATAAAAAAATTATAATAATACATGAAGTAAACGAGAGATATAAAGAAACGATAAAAGAAGAAAATAGGAAAAACTATGACAGCTTCCAGGTGTATAAATCCCGGAAAATTTCATATATATAAGACCCTCGTACAGCCGCTTGAGGAACGGGGACTATTTGGGTGAAAATAGAGTAAAGCTTCTTAGGGAAAATAGGGGAAAATGGGGGGGGGGGGTAATGGAGGTAAATTGGGGAAAATTTGGGGAAATGGTGGGAAATGCGGAGGAAAATGGGGGAAAATAGGGGGAGAAATCTTGTGACTTCCTTTGGATTACAATCTCTCCTGAAAAGCTCTTGAGTACTGTGGCTGCCCCTATTCACTATGGGGGATAGGATCTGGTCTTTGGTTGAGGAAATCGTCAGTTTCAAAGGGAAGTGAATGGGGATTGAGCTTTTGGTGGAGTGTGGCTTTGTAAAGGAATACTACTACTACGACTACTACTACTGCTTCTACTACTACCACTTCTACGACTACTACTACTTTTTTTATGGCCTCCATCCTACCCCAATAGCCATACCTTCGCCACAATTTTATTACCTTAATATTGAATATCCTAATACATAAGTAGCTATCCTAGCTGTGTTGAGTTAGTTGAGCCGCAGATCTATGCGGCATTCAGTGACTGTAGCCTCATAGTCAATATCTGCAACTGTTGTCGGCTTTGGGGCCGATGCTCTCGCTCCCCTGAGGCAGTGCAAAGCCGACCGAAGGAGAGAGAAGGACAGTCGACATCTCATCCAGTCTGTAACATAACTTCTGGGCTGCTGCTTCTGTTCGGAGATCACCTCCGCGAGTCTGGCGTAGAAACATCTTGCACTTGGTCCCATCCCACCAGAGGTTGTGAACACTAGAGGAGTGAAGCTGCCTTGATCAACGTTTTGAATTCTCTCCCCATATGCCCTTATCTTGTCGTTCTCGTTCCTCCTGTGTGCAGCATCGAGAGCTAAGTTACGGTGACATGCAGCCATGGGATAAAAAATCATATCGAAGAAGGCTCGCTGTCCCCTCCAGAATCCTCGAGCACTGACGTCAACACGGGGTTCGTTGGATGTGTTTGAAATCCTTTGTTGTAAAATCTCACCATCCAATGGAAGGAGGGTCGGTTCTACCCTGACATAACGGCAGATTTCCTTCAACATATTTGCTGTGAGGTCCCTTACTTCGTCATGCCTCATGCATATGAAGCCCCCCTTCTTGCACACCATGGCGTGATCGACGTCATAGGAAGAGCCACACACACATTGGGAGGGCAAACCTTCTACGACTACTACTTCTATTACTACTGCTGCTTCTACTACTACTACTACTACTATTGCTTCTACGACTACTACAAATATTAACGACTACTACTACTACTTTTTTATGGTCTACAACCTCCCCTCACAGCTATATTTTTCTCCACTATTTTATTCCCTAATTATCCTAAAACAAATATATCTATCCTAGCTGAGTTAGGTTAGGTTAGGTTAGGTTAGGTTAGGTAATTACGAAAAAAAAAATAACACGAGGATGGAAAATAAAATGATATTCATTGACTTCTGACAACTCTCATCCTCACCTCACACCCCCCCACAAAAAAAATCATAAACAAATAAATAAAAAAAGAAGAAAATAATAAAAGATGTTGGACGGAGGTGGGGGGGAGAGGGGGAGAGGGGGAGAGGGGGAGAGGGGTGGAGAGGTGGGAGAGGGAGAGGAGAGGGGGGGAGAGGGGTAGAGGAGGAAGTGAGGGGGTAGAGAAAAGATGAATTGCCACTGGTTACAAATACAGTGCAATAAATAGAGAAGCTACTCCAATGGAAGGAATTGAAACAAAGTGTCGAGTATAAATTCATTGAAAACCGGCCAGGCAAAAGTGTGACGCGGAAAGGTCATAAATATGCGAAGGGGGAAGCATCCGTATAGAAAGCGGTAGGGGAGTGGGGGAGGGAGGAGAGGGACGTGGGGGGGAGTAGGGGGGATAGAGGGGGGCAGGGAGGGACGATGAGGGGGTAGGGGGGAGGAACCAGCATATCTAGTTCCCGGTTGTGTAGTACTGTACAGCGCTTACAATCCATGACCCTTGTATCCCGGTTTGTTCAGTTGTGTGATGTGTGTGTGTGTGTGTGTGTAACTCGTATGTGTAATACCGACACATCATCACTTACAACACGTGTGGAGGCAATGATGTTTACGTTTTCATCAGGTGGCGGGAGCGAGTCAACACAACACTATATCTGGCTAGTGGCGACGAACGTATAAGTCAGCACTGTGGACCGAGGTTACTCAAACGTGTTACCAACCAGCACCATGACAGGACCAGAACTTGTTTTTAAGAGATAATCAGACAAAATCATTCATAGGTCAGTTTAGGTCACCCGAACAACTGACCTGAAAACGAACCAGGCTGATGACACTTATTCAACCGACTGATGAAACTACTAGTATAAGAACGACGGGATTATCAATTAACATCAACCAACCATTGTCTTAGGCTGTGATCAACTCGACGAGAGACAATTGATTCCAAGGAGTGTGTGATGGAATGTTTGTACCAGAGCGTTCTCAACTTCACAGTCACTACGGCTTGATGGGTGTGTGTGTGTGTTAGATTACGTTGGATTAGGTTAGTTTAACATTAGATTAAGAAATATTGTTAAATTAACATTGTCACATTGGCACTAAGTTAGGTGCATAGTCAAATGAAATAATCAGGCCATAATATTCACAGGATCCCAGACATCTTCAAACTTTAACCTATAATTACAATGCATCGTTTATAACTACTTCCTACACACCCAACCATGGCACCAAAGGCTTTTCCAGACCCAGGATCACCAAGCAATCTATTATATATAATGAGAACGCAAAAAAAATATACATCAAAATTACCTGACATTTATCGCAGGTGAAAAAATTCGGTGATTTTTTTTCCAATTTAGTTTGAAACGAAATTGGTTTTGGAATTTCTGGACAATGTAATGTTATAAAAAGTCTTGTGTGGTCATAAACTGATCCCCGCCCGTAATGAGATTGATGAACTCTTGGTTAGTTATTTTTGTGGTTTGGGAGAGAGAGAGAGAGAGAGAGAGAGACCACGTGCTACTGCTTACTTCAAGTGAAACAGACAGGATGAACAATGGCTAAAATTAAGAGGAAACTGAGTAATATGTCTCTAGCAGGGGCCGAACAGGGAGTGGTCTGATGTAAAATCAAGAGAGAGAAGTCTCTCCTCCTTCGCCACTTGTGTTCCTTTCCACTTCACGCCCACACGCACCAACCCTCCTCCACGCCCACACACTCCACAAACCCTCCTCCACGCCCACACCCAAAAAGCCTCCCTCCTCCACACCCACACCCATACGCACCAATCCTCCTCCACGCCCATACGCCCACACGCCCATCTGTCCCATTACATGATGAAGCTGGAAAATTGCCTTGTATTTTGTGGTGATTAATGATAAACGTCAGTGTAGTGAACCTACAGTATATACGGTCTCTCCTACCCAATTTGTCTTACCCTCTCAATCCTACAGCTCCTTCCTATCTCCACGTTACATCACCACTCAGGATTCCGTAATGCAACAAGAAAGAAATTCAAGGTGGATTATCCCTGTGCCTACTGCCTTACAAAACTGCCTGCTTGAAATGACTGCTAAACTATTCGCTTGAATTGACTGCTTAAACCATCATTAAATGACTACTTAAACTATCTGCTTGAATTGACTGCTTAAAATTACTGCTTAAAATGACTACTTAAACTATCTGCTTTGAACTGTCTCACAAAAACTGCCTCCTCTACCAACATATTACACATCTCCTTCCTTCCTTCCTTCCTTCCTTCCTTCCTTCCTCCTCCTTCCTTCCTCCTTCCTTCCTTCCTCCTTCCTTCCTTCCTTCCTTCCTCCCTCCTGCCCTCCCCCTCCTCCCTCCCTTCCTCCTCCTCCCTTCCTTCCTTCCTTCCTTCCTTCCTTCCCTTCCTTCCTTCCTTCCCTTCCTCTCCCCTTCCTTCCCTTCCTTCCTTCCTCCTTCCTTCCTTCCCTTCCTTCCTCCCTTCCTTCCTTCCTCCTCCCCTCCCTCCCTCCCTCCTCCTCCCTCCCTCTCCTTCCTTCCTTCCTTCCTTCCTTCCTTCCTTCCTTCCTTCCCATTCATCCACGTCACTATAACCTCCAACAGGCCCACAACAAGAAGGGCATGACCTGATAAGAGATGGCGACACTCTGCTAATAAACCCTAAAAGGATCCTATCACAGTACGGCCTCAGGCTGGCCTGCCCTTCGCCATTGACCTCCCCGCCATCCTCGCGCCTCGGCCCCGCTTTTGTTCTCATCCCTCCGCCACACCCCCACGCCCCGCCTTCTTGCTCCACTTCACCCCTCTCGCCAAGCCCTTGCCCCTGCCTGCCCCATCAGCTGAACTCTCTCTCTCAATAATAGTTTTAAGGGTCACCCTTGTATAGAGGTGAGGGAGCAGGAGGAGGGAAGGAGGAGGAGGAGGGAAGGAGGAGGAAGGGGAGAGGAAGAGGAAGGAGAAAGGAAGAGAGAGAGAGAGAGAGAGAGAGAGAGAGAGAGAGAGAGAGAGAGAGAGAGAGAGAGAGAGAGAGAGAGAACCATCACATATCCTATCCAATGAAGTTAATTACTTTTTCTTTTCATTCTAACAACCCAATTATCTCACAGTCATCAGCCAACGACCCAAGATAAGAAATGGGTGGTTGGGGGTGTGGGGATGGCTGATTATGTTATCAATATTCTCAAAAGTACACTCAATTAACTACCTCCAGTTATGTGTCCAATTACCACTGAGGTTATTATTCTGGGCTACGTTAGTTAGGCAGAAGTGAAACCGTCCAGAACACGTTGTGGCTCTAGGAAATAACTCACGACACAAAAATTTCGCCTCTCTGATATCTTGTATCCAGAACGCGTTATGGTTGGGATTTATTTTTTAATAATAATAATAATAATAATAATAATAATAAATAATAATAATAATAATAATAATAATAATAATAATAATAATAATAATAATAATAACAATAATAATAATAATAATAAATAACAATAACCACCTCTCCTTAAAAATAATTGGCTTAACTTTCAGTGTTAAAATAGACAAAAAAACAACTTCAAGTCATAATTATAAATCTACAATAATATAAGAAACATACAATAAGTCTTACAATACTATCAATACTATCGTGGTCTTATTACTATACGATAGTTTGGGCCGGAATCACTGGCAGTAATCTGGGGAGCTTGGCGGACGTATAACAAACTCTTACAATCATTTAAAATTCAACCTGCTATTAGATACCTCTCTCAGTATCATCCTGAGAGAGAGAGAGAGAGAAAGAGAGAGAGAGAGAGGGTTAAAAGTGAAGACTAGAAACATTTAGCCACCACCACACACACACACACACACACTCGGATATACAGAGAGGTCAGTGGGTCAATAATAATAATAAATAAACTTAATAACAAAATGAAAAATAAATAAATAAATAAATAATAATAGTAATAAAAATCATTCCCGGTTTATTGAGAGAAAAACACTGGTCAAAGGCTCAAACTAAACACTGAACAGAAATGACATTGAGGTGTGGGTGAATTAACAAAAAGCCTGTCCCAAAAAGTGGAGAAACACTGGGGTGAACACACAAGTTACAGGAGAGGGCTGGTGCTGTAGCCTGATGCAGCTGTGGTGTTGCAGCTGCACAGAAGAAGATCCGTCCCAAAGATGTGTGATGGTGAGGAGGGTGCAGCAGGTCTACCATGGCAGCTGGAGACCAGAGGCAGCTGAGAGGCAAGCGAGTGTGGCTGAGTGATGGCCAGTGGTGTTGGAGGTGGCTGAGTGATGCACAGTGTCAAGTGATAATGTTGATGACAGTGAGTCATGGCTGAGTGATGGTCAGTGTGTCGAGTGATGGCTGAGTTTATGCATAGTGAAGAGGAGATGAGGTCGAGATGGCTGAGTGATGGTATTTGATGATGTGTTGAGGATGGCTGAGTGATGTTGATAATTGAGTGATGGCTGAGTGATGGTCAGTCAGTGTGTCGAGTGATGGCTGATATCAGTGTGGTCTATGATGGCTGAGAGGCCAGTGTAATGAGTGATAACAGAGTGATGGCCAGGAATGATGTATTGAGTGATGTCAGTGTGTCGAGTGATGGCTGAGTGATGGGCCAGTGTCGAGTGAGGCTGATGAGGCCAGTGTGTTGATGATGGCTGGAGAGGCCAGTAAGCGAGTGATGGCTGGAGTGATGGTCAGTGTTTGAGCTATGGAGTGATGGCGTGTGTGTCGAGTGATGGCTGAGGGATGGCCAGTGTGTCGAGTGATGGCTTATATGTCCAGTGCGATATTGAGTGATTTCAAGTGTGTCGAGTGATGGATGAGTGATGGCCAGTGGAAACGAGGATGGCTGAGTGATGGCCAGGTCGAGTGATGCATGATGATGGTCAGTGTGTCGAGTGATGGCTGAGTGATGGCCAGTGTTTCGATGATGGCTGGAGTGATGGTCAGTGTGTCGAGGTGATGGCTGAGTGATGCACAGTGGGTGATGTGAGTAGCGTGTCGAGGATGGCTGAGTGATGGTCAGTGTGTCGAGTGATGGCTGAGTGATGGCCAGTGTGTCGAGTGATGGCTGAGTGATGGCCAGTGTGTCGAGTGATATTGAGTGATCGCGTGTCGAGGATGGCTGAGTGATGGCCAGTGTGTCGAGTGATGGCTGAGTGATGGCCAGTGTGTCGAGTGATACGAGTGATGGCCAGTGTGTTTATGATTGAGTGATGCAACAGTGGTGTCGAGTGATGGCTGAGTGATGGTGTCGAGTGATGAAATGGAGTGATGGTCAGTGGGGTGTTACATTACGAGGATATTATGCGCTGAAAGATGTCAGTGTGTTGAGTGGATGGCTGGAGTGATGGCCAGTGGTTGAGGATGGCTGAGTGATGGCCAGTGTGTCGAGGATGGCTGAGTGATGGCCAGTGGGTTGAGGATGCCGAGTGATGGCCAGTGTGTCGAGGATGGCTGAGTGATGGTCAGTGTGTCGAGTGATGGCTGAGTGATGGCCAGTGTGTCGAGATGGCTGATGATAGTGTGTCGAGGATGGCTGAGTGACACAGTGTCGAGGATGGCTGAGTGATGGTCAGTGTGTCGAGTGATGGCTGAGAGATGGTCATGTGTCGAGGATACGAGAGCCAGTGTGTCGAGGATGGCTGAGTGATTATCAGTGGTGATGGCTGAGTGATGTCAGTGTGTCGAGTGGATACTGATGATGGTCAGTGTGTCGAGGATGGCTGAGTGATGCCAGTGTGTCGAGTGATGGCTGAGTGATGGCCAGTGTCGAGTGATGGCTGAGTGATGGCCAGTGTGTCGAGTGATGGCTGAGTGATGGCCAGTGTGTCGAGTGATGGCTGATATGATGGCCAGTGTCGAGTGATGATGAGAGGCCAGTGGTGTCGAGTGATGGCTGAGTGATGGCCAGTGGTGTCGAGTGATGGCTGATATGATAAAGCCGAGGATGGCGAGTGATGGCCAGTGGTGTCGAGGATGGCTGAGTGATGGTCAGTGTGTCGAGGATGGCTGAGAGGGCCAGTGTGTCGAGGATGGCTGAGTGATGGCCAGTGGTGTCGAGTGATGGCTGCTGAGTGATGGCCAGTGGTGTCGAGTGATGGCTGAGGATGGCCAGTGTGTCGAGTGATGGCTGAGTGATGGCCAGTGTGTCGAGTGATGGCTGAGTGATGGTCAGTGTGTCGAGTGATGGCCGAGAGGGCCAGTGTTGAGTGATGGCTGAGTGATGGCCAGTGGTGTCGAGTGATGGCTGGAGTGATGGCCAGTGTGTCGAGTGATAGCTGAGTGATGGTCAGTGTGTCGAGTGATGGCTGAGAGGGCCAGTGTGTCGAGTGATGGCTGAGTGATGGTCAGTGTGTCGAGTGATGGCTGAGTGACGGCCAGTGTGTCGAGTGATGGCTGAGTGATGGTCGTGTCGAGGATGGCTGAGTGATGGCCAGTGTGTCGAGGATGGCTGAGTGATGTCAGTGTGTCGAGGATGGCTGAGTGATGGCCAGTGTGTCGGTGATGGCTGAGTGATGGCCAGTGTGTCGAGTGATGGCTGAGTGATGGCCAGTGTGTCGAGTGATGGCTGAGTGATGGTCAGTGTGTCGAGGATGGCTGAGGATGGCCAGTGTGTCGAGTGATGGCTGAGTGATGGTCAGTGTCGAGGATGGCTGAGGATGGCCAGTGTGTCGAAGTGATGGCTGGAGTGATGGCAGTGTGTCGAGTGATGGCTGAGTGATGGCCAGTGTGTCGAGTAATGACAGCACTTGACACTGTCGTCCAGGTCCAGTGTCTCGATGTCACATTAGACAGTGGCGCGGGCTGTCACCTGGCAGTGGCGTTTAGCTACACTTGTCACATGATGTTGTTGTGGGCTGTTCCCGACGGTTGACAGGCGTCTCCATGTCACACGGGAGCCAATGTCTGCTGTCTGTACCTCCTGGTCTATGTGTCTGCTGTTCCACACTTCAGGAGCCAATGTCTGCCGTCTGCACTACTGGTCTATGTGTCTGCTGTTCCACACTTCTCAGGGAGCCAATGTCTGCCGTCTGCACTACTGGTCTATGTGTCTGCTGTTCCACACTTCTCAGGGAGCCAATGTCTGCCGTCTGCACTACTGGTCTATGTGTCTGCTGTTCCACACTTCAGGGAGCCAATGTCTGCCGTCTGCACTCACTGGTCTATGTGTCTGCTGTTCCACATTTCAGGGAGCCAATGCTGCCGTCTGCACTACTGGTCTATGTGTCTGCTGTTCCACACTTCTCAAGGGAGCCAATGTCTGCCGTCTGCACTACTGGTCTATGTGTCTGCTGTTTCCACACTTCTCAGGGAGCCAATGTCTGCCGTCTGCACTACTGGTCTGTGTCTGCTGTTCCACACTTCTCAGGGGCAATGTCTGCCGTCTGCACTACTGGTCTATGTGTCTGCTGTTCCACACTTCTCAGGGAGCCAATGTCTGCCGTCTGCACTACTGGTCTATGTGTCTGCTGTTCCACACTTCTCAGGGGCCAATGCCGTCTGCACTACTGGTCTATGTGTCTGCTGTTCCACACTTCTCAAGGAGCCAATGTCTGCCGCCTGCACTACTGGTCTATGTGTCTGCTGTTCCACACTTCTCAGGGAGCCAATGTCTGCCGCCTGCACTACTGGTCTATGTGTCTGCTGTTCCACACTTCTCAGTTGTTGTTGAAATTGTCACTTTTGTGTAAGTCGTGGATTGAACATTAATCCCTACACTTGTGGGGCAGGACAGTTGATGGTTTAAGATTCATATTTACTCCGCAGGGAGCTAGTTTATTGGGCACCCACTTGCATCCTGTACAAGGCGAAGCGCAAAAGCGTTTACAGCGCCCAGCAAGCATGCAGAGTTCATGCTTTTCGTGATTCATGCACTAAAGACACGAGTGCCTGAAGGGCCATTGGTTATGTCAGCAAGTTACATACATAATGACAAGATGGTGGAGAGAGAGTAAACACGTGACCCCAGGCAGGCATGAACTCTGTGTGGTTCCTGTTGGCTGCTGTAAACTCTTTGTGCTACGCCTTGCGAATGAGGCCAACTAAACAAGCTCCCTCTTGGCAAATTATAAAAAAATATATTTAAAACGACGTTTTACCATATGGTGGTCAAGTGTGTGTGTGTGTGTGTGTGTGTGTGTGTGTGTGTGTGTGTGTGTGTGTGTGTGTGTGTGTCTGTGTGTGTGTGTGTGTGTGTGTGTGTGTGTGTGTGTGTGTGTGTGTGTGTGTGTGTGTGTGTGTGTGTGTGTGTGTGTGTGTGTGTGTGTGTGTGTGTGTGTCTGTGTGTTTGTATATTTCACCCAAAATATGAAATTTTTTGTACATTTCTTCATTATTCTTAAATAAAACGACTGAAATTAATAATAAATTCCTTTGTTATTATTTCATCATTGCTTTCAGCTTTTCTACACCATCATCAGCATTACTCTTTGCATCTTTATCAATTCCTCTTAATTCTTCCTATCCTCCTATCTACCTATCAGCGTCTTCTCCTCATCCTCCTCCCACATCATCATCATCAACATTATCCCACTTACATTGTTTATCAGTCTGTGCTTAATACTTTCTATCATCCTGTTCACCTTACCATTGATTACCTCTCAGTGTATTGTCTTGTATACCCAGCAACACACACACACACACCGAGGAAAAATTAACATGACTTAGAGATACAGTACAAATTCACATCACGAAAAATACAATAGTCTCTCTCTCTCTCTCTCTCTCTCTCTTCTCTCTCTCTCCCACCCACCCATCCACTCACCCACCCACCCTCCTCGTATATGCCAATACATTACAACAGGTGGAGGTCAGGTGTGTAATCATTATATGTTATGGGGTAATTTATGTGCCTCGTTAGTGTCAGTTGTTCGGTTTACATACATACATACATACATACATACATACACACATACATACAGATAAAGTTACTCAAAGCATTAGCTGAGGGTCTCTCTTTGGTTAGGTTAGGTTAGGACCAGAAATTAGTGCCCCTGATAGATTACAAAGCCTCCATACAGCTCCCTATAATTCATGTTTCCACCTGACTATATAATCGACTGGCAGGTGTTATAACCTGAAGTTATGTGACATTGGGCAATATGGTCCAATCAAAAAAAATGTCATAACAACTACCCAATCATAAACGGCGTAAAATAGTTGAAAAAAATGTCACTAGGGTGGGGGTGATAGAGGGGGGTATGGTGGGGTGAGACAGGGGGAGATAGTTGGGGGCGAAGTGGGGGTGGGACGGAAGGGGGTGAGGCGAGGCGAGATCAGATGGGGCGAGATGGGGCGAAGGATGAATCAAGGAGGGGGCGAGGAGGGCAGGAGGGGGCAGAAGTGGGACGGGGAGAGGGAGGGAGGGGGTGACATCAACCCGATTTACAGCGTGTTTGCGACAACTGCTGATGGCTATTGGCGTGACTGAATGGTTAATAGACGCAGTACTGACAGATGGTGATGTGTGGGTGGCGGTGTGTGGGTGGTGGTGTGTGGGTTGTGGTGTGGGGTGGTGGTGTGGGTGGTGGTGTGTGGGTGGTGGTGTGTGGGTGGTGGTGGTGAGGGGTGTGGTGTGAGGGTGGTGGTGTGTGGATGGTGATGTGTGGGTGGTGGTGTGTGGGTGATGGTGTGCGGGTGGTGATGCGTGGGTGGTGTGTGGGTGGTGTGTGGGTGGTGGTGTGGGGTGGTGTGTGGGTGGTGGTGTGTGGGTGGTGGTGGTGGGGGTGGTGGTGTGAGGTGGTGGTGTGTGGATGGTGATGTGTGGGTGGTGGTGTGAGGGTGGTGGTGTGTGGATGGTGATGCGTGGGTGGTGGTGTGTGGGTGGTGGTGAGGATTGGTGGTGTGTGGGTGTAGTTGTGTGGGTGGTGGTGTGTGGGTGGTGTGTGGTTGGTGGTGGTGGGGTGGTGGTGTGTGGGGTGGTGGTGTGTGGATGGTGCGGGTGGTGAGTGTGTGGGTAATGGTGTGCGGGTGGTGATGCGTGGGTGGTGGTGTGAGGGTGGATGGACCTATGGTGACTGTGGAGTAAGTGGAAGGAAGGAGAAGAGAAGGGAGGGAGAGAAGGGAGGGAAGAAGATTGGAGAATGGAAGAAGGAAGAGGAGGAAGAAAGAAAGTAGACGAGATATAGTAAAGAAATACATAATGTTCTCTGTATACAAACTATGTATACGTTAACGTGTATAATAGGTTAATACATGCGTGGCTTCATTTCACTTATGTATGGATGTATAGATGTATTTTTTCAATTTATTCATATACAGTATATAGTTTCGAACAGCTCTCTCTTACTCCCCAATATTCTTAGTTTTGGGAAACGACAAAATAAATTAAGTCTAGAAAAAAAATAGCCCAAATCCGGAAAAATTAGCCCAAGTTTATTCCGCACACTCCATTCCCCACGACTCATTTTTTGCCTTCAGCACCTCCCTCTTCCTCCTACTACTACTACTACTACTACTACTCTTCCTACTACTACTATTCCTCCTCCTACTACTACTATTAATCCTTATTCTCCTCCTCTTTGCTCTCCTTCTCTTCCTATATCGTCTCCACCTCCTCCATCTCTTGCTGTTGCCAAGGAAACAAAGATGCCTCTCTTTTGTCGCCATGGAAACATTACGACGGCGAGAGAGAGAGGAGAGAGAAGTCTTACTGAATGTATATAACTATAACATCTATATACATTTAACGTAAGAACTCATTAAATAATTGCAATCAATTTTTATACATATTATTTCTTATTGGGGTCACAGTCTTGCGGACTCCCACAGTCTTAACAGAAGCCCCACAGTCTTAACGGACTCCACAGTCTTAACAGAGCCCACAGTCTTAACGGACCCCAAATTTTAACGGACCCCAATACAAATTATCCCTCAGTATTAGTGGATCAGTCTAATCGTAATATCTAACCTAGGTCAGGGTGGGTTAGGTTAGGTTGGGATAGGTAGGTTAGGTTAGGTTAGGTTAGGTTAGATTAGATTAGGCCAGGTTAGGTTAGGTTAGATTAGGCCAGGTTAGGTTACATTAGAGTGTGCTATCCTATGCTTTATGCTTCTATCTAACCAACAGATGAAATTAAGCTGGTGGCTAATCTTCATGATCATACTTCCCCCAAAATTAATAATTACGAACGAGATCTAACTGGTAATTGAAAACATTACATCACAAAATTTTGATTACGAGTTCAAAATAGCGACTGAGCTGAGTACGTGTGTATTTTTGTAATGTAATGAAAAAGTACATCCTCCCTCTCTTCCTCTCTACCTCCTCTTCCCCTCCTCCTCTCTTCCCTCTACCTCCCCTCTCTTCCCTCTACCTCCCCTCTCTTCCTCTACCTCCCCTCTCTTCCCTCTACCTCCCCTCTCTTCCCTCTACCTCCCCTCTCTTCCCCTCACCTCCCCTCTCTTCCTCTCTACCTCCCCTCTCTTTCTTTCTCTCTTGTTATACCTCCACAATCCTTCCTTCTTACCTCTTCCTTCCCTCTCCATTCCTCTTCCCTCTCTCATATTCTCCCCCTCCCTCACCTACCCCACCCCTCTCCTCTCCCTCACCTCCCCTCTCCCTCCTCACCTCACTTCCTCCCCTGCAACATAATATCTCTGACTGGCTCACCTTCGTCACCATAGCCACCTGAAAAAGTAGCAGGAGAGTCACTTCAGGTCAGGGTCTTGTAGGTGCTGGAGTGTGTGTGTGTGTGTGTGTGTCTGTGTGTGTGTGTGTGTGTGTGTCTGTGTGTGTGTGTGTGTGTGTGTGTGTGTGTGTGTGTGTGTCTCCTCTCCACCAATCACCATCTCCCATGTCTTTCAGTATCTTGTGTCAATGTTGAAGAAAAAAAAAATCACTCCTCTGAATTTCGTTTTATCAAGGAAGTGAAAGTGGCTCTCTCTCTCTCTCTCTCTCTCTCTCTCTCTCTCTCTCTCTCTGTCTCATTTATTGTCATTTTGCTATGAGCCGTAATCTCACATCTTAAAAACCTAACCTAACCTAACTTCTAATATTTCATCTACCTTACATCTTTCCTTCCTTCATTCTACTTCCTCCTCTTCTCTTGTAGTTATTAGTCTCAATACCTTTCATTTTTACCTCTTCCCTTATTCCATCTACTTATTCCTCTCTTACCAAACCAACACAACCCCCCTCCAACCCCCTCCTCCCTCAACCCCCCCCCAACCCCCCCCTCCCCTCTCCTCCTTCCAACTGAACATGTCAACAAACCCGCTTGTTCACATCCTCCAGAAAGCACACGGTGAGCAAATCCACGCCACTCGACTTTCATTGTCTGTTGACTTTACCGCGAGACTGTTAAGCTTTGTCGCAATTTTTCACGTGCGTAGGTTATTTGCAGTGTTATGTAGTCTACGTTGACTCTCTGGAATTTAGTGAGTTAAAAAGTGAAATATTCGTCAAGTTTTCAGGAGTTATTTTGGTGTTTGAGCTAAAAACAAACAAGAGTTATTAATAGTTTACGATGGCAAACAAAGGCAAACAGTGTAGAAAACAATAGTCAAGTTAGTTGTTTACAGCAAGTATTATTATAAAGCTTATATAATGCTTGAAGATAAAATAAACGTATAATTAAGCTCTTGCGAGTAAACAGGTGTCACATAGAAAACGGAATCCGGGTTTTACAAAATAATATACCTCAAAGTTTTGTTTCCCTACCTGGTGTTATTAGCCTCCACAGGTAAAGGTAAAAGTTCAAGGGTCTCTTTGAAGATATATTAATCAGTATTTTTGTTTATTCGTAAGGTTAGGTTAGGTTAGGTTAGGTTTGGTTGGAGTTAGGTTTGGTTAGGTTAGGTTTGGTTTGGTTAGGTTAGGTTTGGTTTGGTTGGGTTTGGGTTGGGTTGGGTTGGGTTAGGTTTGGTTTGGTTTGGTTTGGTTGGGTTAGGTTTGGTTGGGTTGGGTTAGGTTTGGTTTGGTTTGGTTGGGTTAGGTTGGGTTTGGTTTGGTTTGGTTAGGTTTGGTTTGGTTTGGTTAGGTTAGGTTTGGTTTAGGTTGGGTGAGATAAGCAGGGTTGTGTCTCTTCTTCAGGTCAGGTGATATAAGCTAGAGTTGGCTAATCTCTGGGTAATCCTGTGGTAACCTCCAAAATACTTAATGCCTCTGGTCACCTGATCGATTAAATATTAAAACAAACTACAGTATTTCATCAGCCTAATCACCTCAACTACAAAATCT
>NW_024720342.1:0-45000 GCF_018991925.1 Homarus americanus
AACAATTTGGATAGAATTAAGCGACGGTCGGGAAAAATTAATCACAGGGGTAATATATAGACCCCCAATCTTGATAGCGTCAATGAGCGACTTATCTGGGATGAAATGCGCAGGGCTTCCATACACAACAAAGTCTGTATAGTAGGCGACTTTAACCTTGGCCAAATAGATTGGACTGTCCTTACGGGTAACTCAGAATCAGAGGATTTTCTCGAGACGATCCAGGACTGCTTCCTAAGTCAACATATAACCGAACCCACACGGGGTAATAATATACTGGATTTAGTTCTGACGAACAGAGAAAACCTCATTAGCAATGTCGAGGTAGGGAACGAACTTGCAAACAGCGATCACAAAGAAATTCGATTCCAGTTAGATTTCTGTGGGCAGGACGAAGGAAAATTCCTACCTAAAGCAAATTGTGATTTCCAGAAGGGCAAACTTTGACAGCTAAAAGAGGCAGCTGAGAGAGGGTGTCACACGTGAACCTGACAGATGACACCGACCTGATAACGAGATCTGAGATTGCCGAAATTCCAGATAATTCTAAATAGTGAGTTACTTAATGCACAAAAGGCAGAAATATACCATACAAAAACTCAGATCAGACAACAATGACCCTAAATGGATAAATAATTATTGAAAGAACATCATTGGCCAAAGGAAGGCTATAGGTAGAAGGATAAATCGTGGCGAAATTCACCTCCGGGACTATTATAGGGTATTGGCGAGTAGAGTTAAAACCGAGATAAGGAAAGCAAAGAGGAATAATGAGGTAAGGATAGCAAGGGAGGCGAAGACAAACCCCAAAGGATTCTACCAAATGTATCAAACTAAAACACGAGAAAAGATTGGACCAATACGGTCAGACTCCGGCGAGCTGACTGATAACGACGGAGAAATGAGCAATAATTTGAATAAATATTTTTCAACAGTTTTCACCACCGAAAATCTAAACATGATACCTGAGGCACCGACTCTATTCAGAGATAGTGAAGAAAACAAATTAAGTGAGATAGTAGTGACTAGTAACGATGTTAGTAAGCAAATAGACAAACTAAAGCCTAATAAGTCACCTGGTCCCGATGAGATATTTGCCAGAGTATTAAAGGAATGTAAGGAAGAGCTTAGTATGCCCTTAGCAAAGTTGTTTAACATGTCCTTAAAAACAGGTGAAGTACCAGAATCCTGGAGGATAGCGAATGTAATACCGATTTTCAAGAAAGGGGATAGATCACTATCCTCTAACTACCGCCCAATCAGTCTAACATCAATAGTAGGCAAATTACTGGAAGCAATCATCTCAAACTCTATTCGAAATCACCTGGAGAAGCACAGATTGATCAATGATTCCCAGCATGGCTTCACAAGCGGACGCTCTTGCCTAACTAATCTATTAACATTCTTTTCATCAGTTTTCGAATCGGTGGACGAGGGGCACAATTATGATGTGGTATATCTCGACTTTAGCAAAGCCTTCGACAGAGTCCCCACGAAAGACTAATTAGAAAGGTAGAAGCACATGGCATCAAAGGTGACATCCTTAAATGGATTAGGGCGTGGTTACAGGACAGGAAACAGCCAGTGAGCATTAACGGCACTAAGTCCCATTGGAGCAACGTCACAAGTGGTGTTCCCCAAGGCTCAGTACTTGGACCATTATTGTTTATTATATACATAAACGACATATATTAATGGTATATAGCAACATAAGTAAATTGCTGATGACACTAAAATAGGACGTGGTTATCAAATCTGACGAGGACTCGCAAAAACTACAGGAAGATCTAAAACAAATTTTTCGAATGGTCTGAAAATGGCAGATGAAATTCATTGTCGACAAAATGTGAAAAGTACTCAGTATAGGAGATGTAAACAGGGAAACCAGATAGATGAACAACGATGCCATAGTGAAATCCGGACTGCTAGAGAGATTTAGGAGTAATGATAAGTAGGAACCTTAAGCCAAGTAAACAATGTTTTTGCTCGTAACAAGGCTAATAAAGTACTTGGGTTCATACAAAGGAGTGTTAGTTACAAGACTAGCGAGGTCATCCTAAAACTGTATCTTGCTCTTGTGAGACCACACCTGGATTACGCAGTTCAGTTCTGGTCACCGTATTACAGAATGGATATAGAATCCTTGGAAAGAATTCAGAGGAGAATGACAAGACTAATCCTGGGCATTAGGAACCTTGAGTATAGAGACAGGTTAAAGCATCTTAATTTGCACTCCCTCGAGAGACGTAGAGCGAGGGGCGACCTGATAGAGGTGTATAAGTGGAAGACAGGGCTAAACAAAGGGGACATTACAAAGGTACTCAAATTATCCAACCAGGAGCGAACTCGTAACAATGGTTTTAAATTAGACAAATTTAGATTTAGGCGTGAAATAGGTAAACACTGGTTTGGAAACAGAGTAGTGGATGAATGGAACAAGTTACCAAATATCATCATTAACTCGAATATGCTGAATTGCTTCAAACATAGGTTGGATGCTCATATGAGCAATAGGGGTTGGGTGTAAACGGACTGCCCAGTATGGGCCAATAGGCCCGCTGCAGTTTCTCCATTCTTATGTTCTTATGTTCTTATGTACTTGGTCATGCAGCTCGTTAACTCAGGGCGTGGTTGTGTTGGCAAGACCTTAAACAAATTCACGCCTAGGTTGCCCTTGGGTTGGCTATCCTCGTTACACGAGGGGCAACCATTATTATATATTATTATTATTATGTATCTATGGTATGTATGTATGTATGTGCTGTTAACTTTACTTGGTAGTGTTGTATTGTGCAACACCTGGCAAACTACCGCGCCACCCAAACTACCGTCAGTGTGGTAAACCATATCAACAAGGGTAGGTCTGGCGGCTCACCCGGCAGTCTGTCCATACAGGGTACACGACTGTCCCGTGCTCTTGTCTCTGTATTGATACTCCTTCAGTAAACTCCAGTGAAATAATTGTCTTATTACTCATCAACTCCTATTAGATGAGTGGATAGATAGATAGATGGGTAGATGAAGTTAGAAAGATAGACAAGGATAGAATGATAGGCAGACAGACACGGAAAGAATTACAAAATATGACTCGGTTATAATACAGGTCTAGGTTATTGTTTACACTCACACACACCCTTAACCAAACCATGAGATGAGGCACTTGGTTGTGTGTGTGTGGTATATTGTCAATCCAAAACGGCAGTGGAATGTGATAAACCTTACGGAACAGGATAATCCCGACAGCATGGTTATTGGGGGTCAGGTCAGGTAAGGTGGGGTGGTTATTGGAGATCAGGTCATGTGGGGTGGTTATTAAAGGTCAGGTCAAGTGGGATGGCTATTAGAGGTCAGGTCATGTGGGTGGTTTTTGGAAGTTTAGCCAGGTTATGTTGGGTGGTTATTGAAGGTTAGGTCAGGTCAGGTGAAAGTTAGCACGATGTTGTTTAAAGATAATGATGGCTGCTTTGTTGTTGACCTTCCAAATTCAGCTTTATGTTAAATGTGTGAGGTTACGCACCTCCCCCCCCACCCCCCTGAATAAGTGGACACCCTTTTTTTTACGGGGTATAGTTCACCCAAGGACAGGTCATCGAACCACAACGGGGCCTGGGGGGCGAAAAAATAAGAGTAAAAAGAAATTAAAATAGAAGATAAAAAGACTATATTAATTTACACCACGAAGATGCCGGAAAACCAGCTTTTTAAAGTGAGACAGATTGTATGAGTGTGGAAACACAGACAAAGGCAGAGCATTCCAGTTTGGCTGTGTGAGGAAAGAAGGAGGTACTATAACGGGTTATTTTACTGTAGTGTGACCGACATCCACACAGAAACGGTGGGCACCGCAGGCATGACGAGTGTCACGAGCCCACGGCCTTGCCGGTGGTACACAGGATGCCAAATCCACCTAACATTGCCCGTTAAAGTACCTGTAAGAGAGAGAGAGAGTGAAGCAACATTGCAGCGAAGAGGAAGGGAAGAAAGATTGTCAACTAAAGGAGGAGAGTTAATAAGACAAAATGCTTTTGATTCCACCCTACCTAACAGTTGGACAGAAGAAGAGCCACCCCAGATATGAGAGCAGTATTCCAAGTTAGGACGATTGAATTCCTTATAAACTTGAAGCAACTGCTCAGGAGTGAAGTAGCTACGACATCTGTGCAGCATTCCCAGCTTTCGGGAGGCAGCTTTAGCAATGTTGTGGAAGTGTGGCTCCCATGGCGTATTAGAGGAAATGGTGAGGCTTACCATATCTACTTTAAAATTTAGCAGAATGATTGCGCCCTGAAATGCTATTGGTGAGAGATCTTCAATTTTGGAAAGTGTAATTGGTAAATACTGTGTTTTATTACTATTGAATTTAACCAAGTTTCTACCTCCCCATTCGGAGATGCTGCACAGATCCGCATTGATAGATGAAACGATATCAGCTCTAGACACAGATCTAGTTTGAGAATTAGGGGGAAGGGAAAAATGTGAAGAAGAGTAAAGGGTAGAATCATTAGTGTATGGATGGATAGAATTAGTCGTAGTGTGAAGTAAATCATTGATAAAAAGAAGGAAGAGAGTAGGTGAAAGAAAAGGAACCCTGTAGGACACCACTATTGGTAGAGAAGGAGCGAGAGATCGATCCCTCGACAACAAATGCCATGGATCGTTTCTCAAGGAAGCTAGAAATTAGAGAACAAGGTGAGGGAGAAAAACCATAAGAAAGAAGTTTAAAAAGTAAAGACTTGTGCCATACCCTGTCAAATGCTTTGGAGATGTCAAGGGTCACGACGAAAGTTTCCCCATAATCCCTAAGAGAGGATGACCAAAGATGGGTGCAGTAGGAGAGCAGATCACCAGTAGATCTCGCCTGGCGAAAGCAATTCTGGTGATCAGACAAAAGAGAATGGCGTTCAAGATGACGGAGAAAATGAGAGTTTAAGATAGTTTCAAAAGTCTTAGAGAGGGATGAAGTTAGGGCAATGGGGCGATAGCTAGAGGGATTAGAATGGTCACCCTTCTTCGGGATGAGCTGAACCAAGGCATGCTTCCATGAAGAAGGAAAATTTGGGGTTTTGAGGCAAAGGCGAAAGAGGAGAGCAAGCACAGGGGCCAGAGCATCAGCACACTCCCTCAGAACACGAGGGGGTATTCCGTCCGGTCCATGCGCCTTACTCAAATCCAAACTGGATAACACACCAGCAACCCTACGAGTGGAGATTATAGGAAAGTGCATAGGTTTAGTAGGAGGTGCAGGGGTTGGAGGGATAGAGTTGGAGTAGTCTAAGGTGGAGTTAGAGGAGAATAAGGTGCCAAAGAGATTGGCTTTATCAGGGGGAGAGTTGGCTATAGAGTTATCAGGTCGGAAGAGAGGAGGAAATGAGGGAGTGCAGAAGTTATCACATATGTTTTTGGTTAAGGACCAGAAGGATTAGTAAAAGAAAAATTAGTCAGGACAGCGGTATTTCTTTTTTTATAAAATTCCGCTTGGCCCTACGAAGAATACCCTTACGATTCATAGACGTAATGAAAGAGGAGTGGGTAATAGGAGAAGGACATAGGTTCATAAATTGATACTCCCCAATCTCTCTCCCTACACGCAGGAGAACAAGAACGATCAAACCATGATTGTTAAGTGAAAGTTTTGGTAGAAGATGAGATAAATGCATTCATACCACCGAGTATAACATAAAAACATAAGAATGGAGGAAACTGCAGAGGGCATATTGGCCCATACTGGACACCCTCCTCATATCTCCCCACGAACAAGTGGACACCGTCCCTTTCTCTCCTCCCTGAACAAGTGGACACCCCCTTCTCTCTCCTCTGAAAAGTGGACACCCCTCCTCCCCCCACCTGAACAAGTAGAAACTCCTCCCTGAACCAGTGGACTCTCTCTCGTCCCTGAACAAGTGGATACCCTCCTCTCCCCTAAAGAAGTGGACAACAGCAACAACAACGATAATAGCAAATAATATAACAATGTAATACCAACAGTGATGACAAAAACCATTCTTTAAGGTCGCACCAATTTTTTATATAAACAACGTATGTTGTTATCTCCCTCTCTCTTTATATCGTGTGTGTGTGTGTGTGTGTGTGTGTGTGTGTGTGTGTGTGTGTTACTATGGATTATACTGTATATAGTTATTTACACAAGGGAGTGGTGTCGGGTAACTGTGTCAATCCATCACCATGCTGGAGTATCACTTAGACTGCTCCTCTCAGTATGATATATACAACGTGTTCATTCTCGTCTTCCGTCTTCTATAGTCTATACTTTCCAGAAGTGTTACGCTACTCGAGCGTGTTCAGCAGCTCACTGTCAGCACGGCACACACTCTACATGAACCAGGAATGTGATCACTATTCCTATGTTGCTAATACTCTGTTTTTCTCAGCATTAACAGGTTGGATCGTGCATTGTGATATTTTCGAGTGAATCTGAAACTTGCTGTGCTATGTCACGGCAATCCGTCTTTCGTTCGTTATAGTTTAGTCACTCTTGCATCAGATCACGTGGGAACTGCTAATATTAAGCCTCGTGTTGTTTTCGTCTCAGAAAATAGATAAGCACAGACAAATAAACAAATGTAGATAAATAAATAAGTACTTGTAAAATTCAGCGGCACAAGGGTCCCCGTGACGTCACTATTGTAAACATCGCAGCTGACCAATACTTGAGACTTGACGTAATTCATCCACTTCTGCGTACACTACTTGCCCTACTGCTGTTATTATTTTGGTTTGTGATGTGATTAAACCAGTAATAACACAACGATAAAGCCTTGTTATTCACTAAAATATCAAACGCGTATTGTATATAGTGATGTTGTTTCACCCTGTGTGTTTGTACAGTATACGTGCTCATTCACACGTGTGAGTCCCTATTTGGAATCACCTGAAGTTTAACGCCCAGCTTATTTCATATCAAGATTAACTTAACCAAACTAAATGTAACTGAACCAATCTTAACCTAACCTGACTTAACCATCCGATCGCATTTAGAGAAAAGCAAATAAATCTACGACTCTCAACATGGGTTTACAAAGGTAAAGTCTTGTCTAACAAATCTGCTGACGTTTTTTAGGAAAGACTTCGAGGTAGTAGATAATGACGAAAATTACGATGTTACTTACTTAGACTTTAACAAAGCGTTGGATAGAGTACCACATCAGAGGCTTCTGAGAAAAGTTAAGGCTCATGGTATCGAGGGGAAAGTTTTAAATTTGATAAAATCATGGCTCACCGACAGAACACAGAGGGTCAGCGTAGGTGGTGTTAAATCTGAGTGGGGCTGTGTAACCAGTGGGGTTCCCCAGGGGTCAGTACTGGGCCCACTCTTGTTCATAATCTACATAAACGATCTAGATACTGGGATCAGCAGTGACATAAGCAAGTTTGCGGATGACACCAAAATAAGGCGGCAGATTAATTCAGGGCAGGATGCAACTGCACTACAGGAGGATTTAAATATACTGCAGGAGTGGTGAGGAAAATGGCAAATGAAATTCAACACCAGCAAGTTCAGCGTATTTAATATTGGAAGAACAAATACTGTCAATGTATACAGCCTTAACAAAATCAACCTAGAGAGGTCGACTTGTGAAAGAGACCTAGGGGTTGTAAGCTCGGACTTACGGCCTAGAAAACAGTGCGTTAATGTTCGAAATAAGGCAAACAGAGTATTAGGTTTTATATCTAGAAGTGTAAGTAATAAGAGTGCAGAGGTCTTATTGCAACTGTATCTTGCGCTAGTCAGGCCGCACCTAGATTATGCGGTTCAGTTCTGGTGCCCTTATTATAGAATGGATATCAATTCACTGGAGTCGGTGCAGCGAAGAATGACGAAAATGATTCCGGGACTTAGAAACCTTCCATATCATGATAGGTTAAAGAAACTAAACTTGCATTTCCTAGAAAGACGAAGAGTGCGGGGAGATATGATAGAAGTATTTAAGTGGGTGAAAGGAATCAATAAAGGGGATATAGATAAAGTTCTTATAATATCCGAGCAGGATAGGACTCGTAGCAACGGATTTAAGTTGATAAGTTTAGGAGGGAGATAGGAAGGAACTGGTTCACAAATAGGGTGGTGGACGAGTGGAACAAGCTTAGCAACTTTGTAGTAAGTGCTGGAACGCTGGAAAGTTTCAAAAGGAGGCTAGATAGATTCATGGATGATAGAGAGTGGTAGTAACTCTCGACAGGAGCTGCCATGCACAGGCCAACCGGCCTATTGCAGACTCCTTATTTTCTTATGTTCTTCTTATGTTCTTATGTAACCTTACGGTGAAATAAGCTGGGGGTTAATCATCTGGTGATCTAAGATTTGATTGGCATGTACGACTAGGAAAGGTCAGGTGAGGTTATGATAGGTTGTGTTAGGTTATGAGAGGGTAGGTTAGGCTAGGCTAGGTTTGGTTAGGTTAGGTTTGGTTAGGTTAGGTTTGGCTGAACTACGTAGGTTATGTTACGTTGCGTAAGGTCAGGCTAAGGTAAGGTAAGGGTAGATTAAGTTATGGTAGGTTATGGTGGGTCAGGATATGGTGGGCTTGATTAGGTTAAATAAGGGTTGGTTAGGTTTGGTTGGGTTAGATTAGAGTGGGTTAGGTAAGATTGGGTTAGGCTAGATTAGGTTAGATTGGGTTGGGTTGGGTTAGGTTAGGTTAGGGTAGGTAGGGTTAGGTTGGGTTTGGTTAGGTTAGCTTGGGTTAGGTTACGTCAGGTTAGGTTAGGTTAACATTAGAACATAAGAATAAAAAAAAACTGCAGCGGGCCTATTGACCCATATTGGGCAGTCCCGTTTACACCCAACTCCTATCGCTCATATTTCCGTCCTACCCATATTTGAAGCTATCCAGCGTGTTCGAGTTAATGATGATGTTTGGTAACTTGTTCCACTCATCCACTACTCTATTTCCAAAAGAGTTTTACCTATCTCGCTCCTAAATCTAAATGTGTCTAATTTAAAACCATTGCTACAAGTTTGTTCCTGGTTGGATAATATAAGTACCTTTGTTATATCACCTTTATTAACCCTGACTTCCGTTTATACACCTCAATCATATCGCCCCCCCACTCTACGTCTCTCGAGGGAGTGCAAATTCAGACCCTTTAATCTGTCTCTGTACTCAAGGTTCCTAATGCCCGGGGTTAGTCTTGTCATCCTCCTCTGTATGCTTTCTAGGGATTTGATATATATTCTCAAGTACGGTGACCAAAATAAACTGAATAATCCAAGTGAGCTCTCATAACCTCGCTAGTCTTGTAACTAACACTCCTGTTGTATGAACCCAAGTACTTTTTGTTAGCCTTGTTTCGAGCAAACACACATTGTTTTCTTTGTTTAAAATTTCTACTTATCATGACTCCTAAGTCCTTCTCTGAGTTGGATTTCTCTATAACACTGTTGTTCATCTGATATCTAGTTTCTCTGTTTACATCTCCTAGACTACAGTAAGTACTTTACATTTGTCCACATTAAATTTCATCTGGAACTACACCCGTTTTGAATGACTAAACTAATGTGCTAAGGGCATACTAAGTTCTTGCTTACTCTGGCAAATATCTCGTTGGGACCGGGCGACTTATTAGGCTTTAGTTTATCTATTTGGCTGCTAACTTCATTACTAGGTGTTATTATCTCGCTTAATCTATTTACTTCACTATCTCTGTATATAGTCAGTGCCTCGGGTATCATGTTTAAATTTTCGGTGGTGAAAACTGATAAAAAATATAATTTCTCCGTCGAATTTTAGTTTGATACATTTGGAATAATCCCTTGTGGTTTGACCTCGCCTCCCTTGCTACCTTCATTATTCCTCTTTGCTTCTCTTATCTCGGTCTTAACCCTACCGGCCAATGCTTCATAATAATCTCAGCGGTAAACTTCACATGGATATATTCTCCTACCTATAGCCTTCCACTGTCCAATAATATTCTTTAAATAATTATTTATCCATTTAGGGTCATTGTTAGGTTAGGTCAAGTCATGATACTAGTTAGGCTGAGTTAGGTGGGGATACGATATGTTAGGGTGGGTTAAGCTGGGTCAGGTTAGATTACGGCAGATTAGGTCAGGTCAGATCAGGTTAGGTTAGATTGTGTGTGCCATACCAGCAAACGCCTCTCGCCCTAGTTTCAGGTTACGTCACTAAACTCCCGACACAACGAAACAAATTTACTCTTCTACTTGTGTCTCTCTGCAGTACAGTACCCACGTGGAGGAAGGTGTCGTAGTAATATGTTTAGTTTCTCACGAGTACATGAATATTCAGTTAAAACAGGCAGTAACCATAAGGTGATTTTGTTGGCTGTCTTTGGTCGAAATGAATTACTGTTTACCAATCTTTTATATATCTGCTCCGTCTGTGAACACGTTGTCTGTATATCTTCGCTGTTAATGTACATTGTATACGCATTTGATGTTGATATATTTTTCAACAATAGTGCAGTGAGTATGTAAGTTCAACTGAGTTATAATCTCATTGCACGTCACTCGCCCCCTACACTCCACCACACTATGGGTTCTTACGGCTCTTCTCTGCCACATGGTGTGTGTGTGTGTGTGTTTCTTCTATTAAATAAGCAATTATTCTCTATTGACCCTTAAAAGAGTTACTTGAAGTATATCCTGATTTCCCACACATTTTATGTTACGCTCAGCCGCCTACTCTTGTGTTTGTAGAATAACCGACCCAAATAATGTTATCGATTTTCTACTTCGCAGGACTCCTTCTGTTTTATTTATTTATTTATTTATTTATTTATTTATTCATTCATTCATACATTTTCGCATTTTTTCTGCATATTTCCTTCTAATGATTCTGTTTATTTTCATAATCTCGTTACCTTGTACTCCTTCTGAGCGTACAGTCCCCCGAAAAAAGTATCGTTACCCACAGAGTCAATGTGATTTGAGACTTGCGAGTAATGTTAATCGACCTGTTTCTGAACGGTTGGTCGTTCTACATCCGCGACATTTGAGCATGAATGAGTACTGTATATACGTTTTCGAACGATGTGAATCCTCCGAGACTTCAGATCATTATATTACAGGATTCTGTGTGGATGTCGTACTGAACATGGATACCAATGCCATGCCATTCATCAAAGGGATCTTACATCGATGGGAGCAAGGAATTATCGGGAAGACATCGCAAAAAAGAGTTGTGCTATCATTGCCCTTCACAACAGGGTAACGTAACGCTGAGACAGCACGGCGAGCTGGGGTGACTGAACCCACAATATCATGAAACTTACAACCACAATTAATATCTTACTATAAGTGGACAGAGGGTTCTGTTGCCTTCAAGTTCCTTGATTAAAAACCTTATTTCGGTGTTAAACCAATGCAATTAACATATCAGTAACATGGCAGATCCCATGTAGACCGATATATTGTATATTGCTGTAGCTGTTCACTCCAATATCATGAACTATTTCTTTACTCACTCTTCATAAATCAGATATATTGTGAACAACATGAGTTGGCAGAGTGTGAAACTCAGTATGAATGAAACCTCGATAGTACAACGACGTACAGTAATGGTAAAATGTTCATTTTGAGGTCTGTCTCAGTCTCAGTTATGATGTTTCGAAATACCTCCATTTAATGTATATTTCATTGTTATTCTAATCATCAGTAAGTGACTTGTTTACACATGCATTGCTTCTTCCCAGCACGATATATACATTAATAAAGCTTAATGGATTCCTATGACCATCTCTCGCTGTTGCTGATATGGCGAGCAGGCATACCAACGTATGATGATGCACTGGGGATCATATCAAGTTAGTAACGATTCTGCCATTACAATAGAAGAACAGGAGAGGGATGAATCCCTACAAAGATTAATTAGTAATTCTGTAGATAGGAAAATAAGGCTAGTGAAACTTAAGGGGTTGTCGTACAGACTCCAGGTTCGCAAATATGGGGAGGAATTTGAGCAACTTTTATTACTTAAGGGCAGATGAGATTATGTACTAACTTTGGCCCACGAAGCTTTGATGGGTAGTCATTTAGGGGTGAAAAAGACTGAGGATAGAGTTCTGAGTTCATTTTACTGGCCAGGAGTTTCTAGGGATATTAAAAGTTGGTGCTGTAGTTGTGATAGGTGTCAGAGTACAATACCCAAGGAGAAGGTAGGTAAGGTTTCCCTAGGGAAAATGCTCTTAATGTCTATCCCTTTTCAGAAAGTTGCAGTAGATCTGGTCCCGATCAGTCCACCCTCTTCCCAGGGGAATAGGTGGATTCTGACTTTGGTGGATTATGCAACAAGGTGGCCAGAGGCGGTAGCTATTCCAGGGATTGAGACAAAAAGGGTTGCAGAGGCTTTGCTAGGTATATTCAGTCAAGTGATAGGGGCTCACAATTCACCTCAAATTTAATGCAAGAGATATATATGTAGACTCATAAGTATTTACCACGCCTTGCCATCCTATGTCCAATGGTCTATGGGAAAAGTTTAACGACACTTTTAAGTCAAGGTTGAAGAAAACTTGTCAAGAGCGCCCGTTAGATTGGGACATATATCTTTCAGCAGTGCTCTTTGCTTATAGAGAGGTACCACAGGCGAGTACAGGATTTTCACCGTTTGAACTACTCTACGGTCGTACAGTTAAGGGCCCGCTGCGTCTATTGAGAGAGGTCTGGTCTGGAGTTGGTGAGGATCCACAGGTACACAACACCAATCAGTATGTCATGGAATTGAGAAACCGTTTGGGAGAGACCTGTAAATTAGCTCAGACACGTTTACAATCATCAGGCGAGAGGTATAAACATCATTATGACAAGAAATCCCGAAATAAAGAGTTTGGTGTAGGAAATAAAATTCTGATATTGTTACCCACAAGTTCTAATATATACCTATATATATATATATATATATATATATATATATATATATATATATATATATATATATATATATATATATATATATATATATATATTTCATGTAAATCCACAATGAAAACGTGGATAAGATAAATCTTGATAAAATATTTAGCTTTCGTCTTTATTCAAGACATCTTCAGAGGCAACTGAAGATGTCTTGAATGAAAGCTAAAATTTTATCAAGATATATATATATATATATATATATATATATATATACTGTATATATACTGTATATGATTTCCGCAAGGCATTTGTCACGCTCGGGATGGCCTGCTTGAGGTACAACGTTAATACCGTTGCATGAAGGCTATCAGGTACGACAACTTGCATAACAATACCCTGAGTTGTCCGTTTGGAGCGATGGAGTATGTCCTGTCGTAGCTCAGAATGACTGAACGGAAGAGGTAACTTTGGTAGGTTAGCCTCCTCCCTTGACTCTAGAGTAAAAATGACTGTAGACCACAAGGGATCAAGTCGTTGTTCATCCCGTAATTGTGAGAGAGTAAACAAAGACACAGACATCACTGGTGCTGTGTTCCTGGACGAAGCGTCGGCGACCTCGTTCGCTCGTCCCGGTAAGCACTTGAACACGGGAGCGAATTCTTGAATGGTCAGATACCAGCGTGCTAGTCTGCCTAAAAGTTTTTTTTTTCCGTGGAACAGCTCTGTCACTGCCACAAAATCCGTGTGGACGGTTATGGGATAGCCCATAATTAAATCCTTAAACTTCTCAAGTGGACAGACGACAGCTAATGTTTCCAGATGCATTACTGAATAGCGGGTTTCTGCGTCATTAAGTGTACGACTGGCGTAAATGGGTGAGTGAAGTCAGGAAATACCAAAACAGGTGCTTTGGGAAGTACCGTCATCAGTGTAATAAAACTAGCCTCCTGTTTATCATTCCAGACAAATATGGCGTCCTTCTTGAGTAATTAAGTCAGCGGCGATGATACCGTCGCATAGCCTTTTATAAAAGATCGAAATTTCTTGATAAAACAAGAAAACTACGCACTTTATCAACGGTTGAAGGAACTGTGTAAAGGCCTTGACTTTGCTCTTAACTGTATGAACAATGTCTCCGTGGACTACATGACCAAGGAATTTTTTTTTAATGTTCTCATTTAGAAAGTTTAACTTTAAGTAAACTGTAGAAAGTTTCTGGAAAACTTCATGGCGTTTGGCAAGATGACTGTCTACATCATTACTGACTACGATGAGATCATCTTAATAGGCACATACTGTGTTACCTATTAAATCACCAAAGTAAGTGTTGATCATCCTTTGAAGAGTCAATGGCGCATTTCGAATGCCGACAGACATATGTAACAATTCAAAATAGCCCAAAGGAGTGTTAAAGGCAGTATTATCTTTGAATAAAGATTATAATATATCACTCAGAACAGGCTCTGGGTACCTACTCGGAATAGTGGCTTCGTTGACTCGCCAAAAATCAATAATTGGGCGTTAACTTCCATCCTTCTTAGGGACTAAAAACAAAGGGCAATTGAAAGGTGAATTTGAATGTGTGATAACCTCTATTCTAACATATCTTGAACCATGTCTTGTACTACAGCACGCTGGCTATGAGGTAGTCTGTAAGCTGGTATGTAAATCGGGTTTGTGTCCGGTTATTAAAGATATGTGAAGTGACTCTCGTCTGACCTAGCGGGTTGCCAGGTAATGCTATAATATTTTTGTAGTTGGCAAGCAACTCGGGAAGCCTAGTCTTGCCTTGAGGGTGATCAATTACCTTAACGTGGTATTATACGATCCATCCTCTCCTGTCTGGTTTATGTAAGTATATTTGTAACACTACCAATTGGAAACTGTGTAGGCTGTAAGCAACACTAGTGTGGTAAACCAGATAATCACACAAACAACATCCCTGTTTCAATATTCTGGGAGCTCCTGGTCTGTGGAGAACGAGGACATTTGTTAAACTACCAGGACGAATCGTACTCAATGTAGATTCACATTCAAGACCTGTAACTCTGCACTTTCTGTAAGACAATCTATGTCAGCCCCAGTTAAAACGTCAGGTAAGCGAATAGTGGCCCTGATTGTTTCCTCATTCTGAAAATGGAGAGTACCTGTTATAACTATAGGCATTACTATCCATTTTTTGCTGCTAAAATCACGCCGGGTAAATGAGTCGGTAGGGACTGGGACACACCGAGACTCGAGATCCATCTTCCTCGTAGTAGGAGAGTTGGGTAAAACAACTGAAACATTCACCCTGGCAGTGAGCAATGGTACAAAATTGTGCATGGCACGATAGGTAACGCCACCAACCGTGATAGTATGTTGACTTGGCTGGACATCTATCATGTTGTGTGTAAGCATTGGAAGGCCAATTAATCCGTCAGCTGGTAAGTTAAAGTCCTTGACAATATAAAACTCTGCCGTAAATGGTTTGCCACGTCTAGAAAAACTTAAAGGTAGTGTTATCACTCCCGTAATGTCCAGCTGGGCACCGGAAACTCTTGAAAGATCGGTGTCAGTAGGTCGAACTTGAAATCCTCGGTGAGGTGAACGTCGCTGTAGTTCTTTGATAGGACACTCGTGAGAATACACTTGCGCACGCACCCTTATCTATATCTAAGGAAAGGGCGTTGGTATCACTTTCACCGGAACAGACATCACTTATGTTTTGTCCAGCGCCGCGATTAACGAAGCTGCACTAGAAGTGTTGCTTTGCGTTGTTACGGCTGTAATTATCCCGTGTCTTGCTAAACAAGACGGTGTATTCCCCTGACTGCTTATAATAGCGACGACATGGCCGTTGTGGTTGTCTATCATACCTCATATCCTTACACCGTTGTAGAGTTACAAAGTGCTGGGAATTATGTGAGGCAGTCATGTAATATATACCACATATCAAATGTCGAAAGAGCACTGAGCCAGACGTTGACCAATGGAAACAACACTGGGCCAAGGACTGGGGTAGGTTCACCCTGGATGGGGCCAAGAGCTGGGGTGCTGCTTGATGCTGGGGTACTTCTTGGTGCTTCTGCTCGCTGGGAGAGAAGGCTTGCTGATGCTGTTCTGCTTTGTAGCTGAAACAGTCTTGAGGGCTTCTTGAATGTAGGGTTGCACAGGCATTCAGGGTGTGGTAATGCTGGTTTGTACAGTGTTGCCAAGTATAAAGTGATCAAATGTATTAAGTCACTTATAATAACAATAATAATAGAAACTTGTACATTGAACTGGGACGTCACAAATGTTTAACTAAAATTTACCGCCTCTCAGAAAGGTAGATATCAAGTGAAAATATGGAGAATGTCAAACTTTAACCAAAAATCGTCAGTTTTTGTATAAAACATTGGTTTTTGTTCTACTAATTCCCCACCTTATGTTGCAATTTCCAGTTACCTGTTGGAATCACTAATTAGAGGTGAACTGGAAGCAACATTCACAAATGTTTATGGGTTAAATTTTCAAACCCAAATGGTCTTTTCGCCATTTATTAAGAAAATAAACTATTGCACAATAACTGGGATATCACCATAATTAACGCTATGAGCTGTGAGCTTCAATAAGGGACGAAGCTTATGAATAACTAGCTTCTTAGAGCACATGTCTCAGTACCTTAGAGATGGGAGTCGAACTGGCAATAGCCAGCTCCTTAATTGATGATTCTGCAGTCAAGGTGTGAGGGCACAGTGGGAATACTCTGTTAAATGTTCACTTGATGACTACTCACGGCTCTTAGGAAAGTTACTGTGGGTGATGTAACTATATAAACCTTTTGTATGTAACTCACATTTATATAAGTATTACTGTCTGTTAGACAGGGGCTAATGCATCAGCCTTGCATCCTTCCGTCACGTGAACACACAGACCACCACCCGTACTGTTATATATATCGGAGTTATATCTTGTATGTTGATGATCGTATTGTTCTGTTTCTTCCTTATCTTTATATTCGGAACAACAATGTCTTAGCTATATGTCTTCCTATCTTGTCGTGTGTGTGTGTGTGTGTGTGTGTGTGTGTGTGTGTGTGTGTGTGTGTGTGTGTTTTGCCTCGACTATCCATCTTCCACCCTGTTATCTGTCCAGCCTCCATCTCAATAAACATCCCACTTCGCCGCCTCATCCCAAAATATTAACAAATTCTCATAATGTTATAAGTTCTCCCCGAATAAGAAAAACAAAACATTTTCCTGCAAATCCGCCAAGATCATGACCTGAGGCGGGAGTCATGCACAGTCATACACAGGAACGAGTTTTGGTCATCACTTCCTGGCGGCGTCGGGAGGCAGTATCAGGTGTGTGTGTGTGTGTGTGTGATGACGTAAGCTTCTGTCAGTATAAGTTACGACACATTCTTCTGGGTTTCCCCACATGAGCATAAACAATAGGGAATGTTAGATTCTCCTCATCCGAAGAAGATATAATGAACGTGTCTAACAGGTTGGTATTTACTTAAAGCTTAACAAAAATTGTCTATTACACCTATACTGAGACTCTACCTTGATAAAACATTCACTTATCATCAGCTATGGGAGCTCTTTAACTAGCTAGCACTTCCCTTAGTAATTGTGAACCCAGATTATTGTTTATCTTTTGTATCTTGGTGTCTCAACCCTTTCTGGGGATAAAATTACGTACCTCAGTTTATAATAGTTATAGGAAAAGTCTTGACGCTATTATATGTGAGGTATTGTATATCGAGGCATCTTGTATCGAGATATTGTATATCGAAGTGTTTTACTGTATATCGGGGCATTTTATTATCAGATATTGTATTCTGAGGCATCTTATATAAGGGTATAGTATATCGAGGCATCTTTTATAGATGTATTGTATATCGAGGCATCTTTTATCAAGGTATTGCATATCGAGGCATCTTATATCATGATATTGTATATCGAGGCATCTTTTATCAAGGTATTGTATATCGAGGCATCTTTTATCAAGGTATTGTATATCGAGGCATCTTTTATCAAGGTATTGTATATCGAGGCATCTTTTATCAAGGTATTGTATATCGAGGCATCTTTTATCGATGTATTGTATATCGAGGCATCTTTTATCAATCGAGGCATTGTATATCGAGGCATCTTTTATCAAGGTATTGTATATCGAGGCTTTTATCAAGGTATTGTATATCGAGGCATCTTTTATCAAGGTATTGTATATCGAGGCATCTTTTATCAAGGTATTGTATATCGAGGCATCTTTTATCAAGGTATTGTATATCGAGGCATCTTTTATCAAGGTATTGTATATCGAGGCATCTTTTATCGATGTATTGTATTTGGAGAAAAGACAAGTTATTATTATTATTATTATTATTATTATTATTATTATTATTATTATTATTATTATTATTATTATTATTATTATTATTATTATTATTATTAATTATCGTCTGGTCTCCAATCTCGTATTCTTATCAAAGATCATAGAGTGCGCTATGATGGGTCAGTTACTTCCTCTGTTAAAAAGAAAGGGACTGATGTAAAATTAATAAAAAAATTGGTAATAAACACTTGCGCAAGAAAGTCTTCTCTTATGGTCTTGCTGGATCTCTCTACAGCTTTTGACAAGGTGGATCATCATTTGTTGCTTCAGGATCTTTGGTCGTTTGCTGTCCGTGAGAATGCACTCTAACTGCTTGAGTCTTATTTGTCAGAGCGATCTCAATGTGTAGTGGTTGGTGGAACCATTTCACACCCGGTCCCTTGGCAGTTTGGAGTCCCTCAGGGATCCTTTTTGAGACCACTTCTGTTTACAGTCTATACTCCTAGTCTTGCATCTTTGCTGGATGCTCTTGATGTTGCATACCATTTCTATGTCTATGATACACAGCTTTATGTGAAAATAATAAATGTCCAGGATATTGAAGAGATAATAAATCATTGATGTTTGATATTAAGATTTGGTTGGCTAGGAGAAAACGTAAGCTGAATGACGGCAAAACTGAGATTATCGTTATACAAGGAAATAGTTAAAGTTTTGGGAAGTACAAGTCAATCCTGTTGATTCTGTTTGTAATCTTGGAGTGTACAGTATTTTGACTCAAAATTGTATTTAAAGACCTTATAATTCAGTATTTAAGAGTAGCAACTTTTATATTGGAAATATATATGATGTTAAACAGTTTTTGGGTAGACAGTTTCTTGTGACACTATTACAGTCACTTATTTTGTCTTGGGTTGACTAATGTAACTCTTTATGGGTCTGCCTACCTAATTATCTACTGAAAAAGTTCAATCAGTGTTGAACAGGGTTACCGGCTTAATTTTCCTCTTCCACTGAGGACTCCCACTACCCCTTTCTTGATCGAATTATATTGGCTTCCAATTAAAGGTCGGATAGAGTTACGACTCTGCTTTATGATCTTTAAGTTATTTATGTTTGGTGAGCCTAAGTATTTGGCCAACCTCTTAAATCCTCTGACCAAAAGTTATGAAATAATTTAGCATAGTAGTGATGATCCCTCATGCCATGAAGAGCCGAGAGCAGTACGGGAATGTTTCTTTGCTGTCCGATCCTTTTCCTATACAGCACCCAGATTGTACAATCGGTTGCCTGCATCCACGAAGCAGCTGACTTCTGTGGAGGCCTTTAAGAAACAACTTAAAACATTTTTTTTTTAATTTATGATTCTGAAGAGAGAATTAAAGGGTTTAGGAAGTGTTACAACTTAGGACACATGAATGATACAAGTCGAACTGTCACTTTTTTGTGCTCTTTTTTATAGATTTGTTTTTCTTGTTTATTCTCTGGTCCTTGACTTTGTAGTGTTTCCAGTACTAGAGAATTCCTTAGAAGAAATGGCGCTTTTGAGAAACAAAAGACCAACTGTTATTATTATTACTATTATTATTATTATAATTATTATTATTATTATTATTATTTTTTTTTTTTATTATTATTATTATTATTATTATTATTATTATTATTATTATTATTATTATTATTATTATTATTATTATTATTATTATATCGAGGCATCTTATGTTAAGGTATGCTATATCGTGGTACAGTCGGAAACCATAATCTCTAGCCCACCTGGGTCAGATCTGAAGGTTAGAACAGTGTCCTTTCTGGACGGGGGCCCACTCTAACTATCACGAGGCAACACACACACGAACACACACAGTCATAGTACGGCTGTATAGATGACATTATGTATAAGTATTGTATATGACATTTTATACTCTGCATTATTTTCATTATATATGAACACGAAGAAAAATTACCATAGGTTGTGGTTATGAAATTATGAATGGAAATAAACACTTCCAAGCCACCCAGTGAGTCCCCACAACGTGTGTGTGAGTGAGTGCCAGACCACGATGCTTCCCATCATTCGCATAACTATATGAAAAATCGTGTTTAATTTAACTACATATTTCAAAAACCTTAAATTACATGTGGATCAGTCACTCCTCATTTGACACACTTATAGTGTAATACTTTGAACATCCCACCTGGGCACATGGAGGCCCACGGTAACTTTAACTCTCACGGGGCAACATACGCACGAACACACAAGTTTCCTAACTCTCGGGAATTTGTCCAGGTATCTTACAATGTGGTTTTACGTCACTTCACATAAATATGCTTACAAATTCTATGCATTAATGTGCATAACTCTTGGGAATCTGTCCAGACATTAAATATATGTTATATACTACAATAATCACATAGATATGTTTACAATGTTTATGCATAATAAATGTGAAAAATATTTTTGGGGTTTCAATTAACCAATAGTCATGCCTACAAAACAATCTTGAAGCTCTAAGTGCATGTATGTGTTAAATAACGAGTAACTGATCCACATTATTTTGGTAAATAAAGAAATGAAAAGCAAGCACTTAGCCATATGGATATAGTTACACGGAAGAAGGGAAATAAGGATGAACCGTGGTTTTGATGGAAACAACGTGCTCTGGGACGATGCTCACAATGACGAATGGGAGAAACCTCTTTATGAAACATCTTACCTACTAAGGATGAAGCTTAATGTTACGGAACACACACACACACACACACACACACACACACACACACACACACACACACAGTGTAACTTTGTGTGATGCGTTGTCTGGCTTGGGGTGGCTCTGAGCGAACCATACACTTGATATTACAATTTATGTATCCTTCCTGTCCATGATTTAAACTATAACTGTAGGGTAAAAGTTACAATATTATACTAATAACACTGTCATGTATTGATACTAAGATTAGTTACCGAGATACAGAGCACGATGAACATTACATGATAATGATAGTGAAGCCTGGAAGGGTTCATATCATAACTTGTGTGTTCGTGCGTATGTTGCCCCGTGAGAGTTACCGTGGGCCTCCATGTGCCCAGGTGGGATGGTCAAAGTATTACACTATAAGTGTGTCAAATGAGGAGTGACTGATCCACATGTAATTTAAGGTTTTTGAAATATGTACCATCAAATTAAAATTTAAGTGAATTATTTATAGTGCATTACTGGCAACTTCGGACACAAAGACGGGCTATAAATAGCCTTTCTTCTCCCCCTCTTACCCTCTGTCAGAGGGAAGTGTATTGGTACAAGTAAATAACTTTTGTTTGTTTATTTTCCATTTACTTGAAATAGATTTACCGATTTATTTGTTTGTTTATTTATTTATAATATACTGTAATATATTAAACACTGCAAGTATATTGTTTCTCACTTTTGATCTTTTTTTTTATTTTTTTATTTATTTATGGTTGGTTATTTAAAATAAGGCCAATTCACTTCAAGTAATTTCATCAAATGTTACCGGCTGGTGTAGTGTAAACACTAGTGACGTCACTTAAGCGTCTGTTATTTAACTGGAACTACGGTAATGTCGGTAATGTCGAGTAAAATTTTTCCATTTACTTGAAATGGATTTACCGATTTATTTGTTTATTTATTTATTTATAATATGCTGTAATATATTAAACACACTGCAAGTATTTTCTTTAATTTATAAACTTGTTTCACGACAAAGGGAGGCTTCCATTATACCTGGTAGGTGAAGTTGACCTGATACAATTTTGGTGATCATTAAGAATCAAACTCCGGGGTATTACCGGGGAATATTGTTCTTTTACGGTATGTTAGACAGGTTTATAATACATTTTTATTATTTTAATATACCGGTAATCTTATTTTTAGTCCAGCTTCCCAAACGTAAGTTTCAGTATAAAATAATTAGTGGTAGGACGTGTGAGTGGTTTACGGTGTTTTCCATCACCACTCTTGATACGCAAAACCACAATATTTAAGAGGTAAGAATTTTATACCCGGTGCTTAAGACGACCCCTAATTTTGGGCTGATTTTTTTAAGGTTCAAATTCTGTCTTATAGGCTGAGATATACGGTAGTTAAATTAAACACGATTTTTCATATAGTTACGCGAATGATGGGGAGCATCGTGGTCTGGCACACACACACACACACACACACACACACACACACACACACACACAAGCGCTGTAAACGTTGTGTGGATTCACTGGGTGGTTTTGAAGTGTTTATTTCCATTCATACTTTCGTAACTACAACCTATGGTATTTTTTCTTCGTGTTCATATATAATGAAGATAATGCAAAGTATAAAATGCCATATACAATATTTATACATGATGTCATCTATACAGCCGTACTATGACTGTGTGTGTTCATGCGTGTGTTGCCTCGTGATAGAGTGGGCCTCCGTCCAGAAAGGACGCTGTACTAACCTCCAGCACCAACCCAGGTGAGCTAGAGATTATGGTTTCCGAGTGTACCTTATATTGAGGTATTGTATATCGAGGTGTCTTATATTGAGTCATTGTATAACGAGGTGTCTTATATTGAGATATTGTATAACGAGGTGTCTTATATTGAGATATTGTATATCGAGGTGTCTCATATTGAGGCATTGTATAACGAGGTGTCTTATATTGAGGCATTGTTTAACAAGGTGTCTTATATTGAGGGAAGCAAATTAATTTCTCACATCTTATCGCGAGAGAAAATTGATTCAGGAACTTTTGTGAATTCAGCCTCAGCTGTGTGTGATAAATTATCTCAGAGTGTAGGAGTCGGTTTATAGAGTTGGTGGTGACCCTCGGAGGTGTGTGAGTCAATTTATAGACTACCTGTTGTACCTGGAGGTGTGTGAGTCAGCATCCCCCAGATGAGTAACACTATAGTCTGGCTTGTGTCTCTGGAGGTGTGAGTCAGCACCCCGTCCCCAGATGAGTCAAACTATAAACTACATGTTTCCCTGGATGTGTATGAGTCAGCACCCTCTAGATAAGTCACATTATAGGTCTGGGTGGTATTCATGGCGGCGTGTGAGTCAGCGACCCCCGCCTCCCCCAAATGAGTCACACTATAGTCTAGGACTCTAGGTGATGTTCCATGAGGGAGGCGTGTGAGTCAGCGCTCCCCAGATGAGTCACACTATAGTCTGGCTGGTGTTCCTGGGGGTATGTGAGTCAGCAATACTGAGATGACAGGAGGTGTGACAGTGACAAGGAAGAAGACCTAACGGAACAGGTTTTTGTGGTTGTGTAAAGGAGTTTGTTGTCAAGTGCTGAGACCGTGACGTGTTGAATGGTGCTTTGAACCTCTGAGCTGTTGAAGGACCTAAAACTAAACACTTGAGCCTCAGAAACACATATAACTGAACACTTGAGCTGCTGAAGCACCTATAACTGAACACTTTAGCCGCTGAATCACCTAAGACTAAACACAGGGGCCGCTATACCACTTAAAACTGAACACCTGGGCCGTTGAAGCACCTAAAACCTGTTTCGCTCTGACACCTAAAATTAAAATCCCTTAGGAACAACACATTTAAAACACAACGGACAATGATCTTTATTTTAAGCGTTTACATAGCCATCACCACTACACTGGACTTGTTATAAATATGAGTGTAGTGATATATGACGTCATCGGTTAATATCTGTGGTAAAATTTATAATAATAATAATACAAAAAAAGGTATTAATGTAGAGTAAAAGAAGAAGATGATGAAGTAGAAAAAGAAGAAAAAGATATATTTGAGTATAACGATGATAATATATTACCTTACGATGCTATTCATTATACCTGTCCATCGCAAAGGCGACACACTCCTTTTGATTTAATTGGTAATCTTCTTGGGGTTCTGTGTGTGTGTGTGTGTGTGTGTGTGTGTGTGTGTGTGTATGTGTGTCTGTGTGTGTATGTGTGTGTTTATATTTGAGTGTGTATGTATTTGTTGGTGTGTACTGTTTGTGTGTGTGTATTTGTATGTGTGTGTATTTGTGTGGGTCTGGTATGAGTGTATGTGTTTGTATATGTACGTGTGTGTGCGTGTGTGTGTGTGTGTGTGTATTTGTGTGTCTAAGAGTGTATTTGTGTGTGTGTGTGTGTGTGTGTGTGTGTGTGTGTAAGTTGGCTTAGCCATTCGCCAATCCATCCCACACAGGCTAACTGAAATGCCTATTGGGATCAACGAGCGCCTCACGACGCCCCGAGTCCCATTGAATCACTCATGTCATGTTTTCCTCATTAATGTATACGCCCCAACACTGGAAGCAGAGGATGATATCAAGGAGGCATTTTACACCAACCTCGACAGACTGCTAACCTCTATCCCCAGAGAAGATAAGGCTGTGCTCCTTGGTGACTTCAACGCTAGAGTTGGCAGAGATGCGGACATATGGCAGGGAACCATAGGGAGAAATGGAGTAGGCAAGTGTAATCCCAATGGCCTTCTTCTCCTCAGCAAGTGTGTGTCGAACACAACCTCACTATCACCAACACCTTATTTAGTCAGGCTGACAAGTTTAAGGGTTCTTAGAAATACCCACGATTCAAACATTGGCATAACATTGACTACATAATTTACAGAGAAAACGATTATCGAGATGTCCTCATCACCCAAGCCATGCCTGGCTCAGAACACTGTGACACAGATCATCGGCTCGTCAGTGCCAAACTTTCCCTTCACGTTACCCCAAAAGAGCGAAGGCAACAAGCCTCCAGAAGAGGCTTTAACACCAGGCGACTGGAGATCCAGCAGTAGCACAAGGTGTCAGAGAGCATTTCAACAATAGGCTGATAAGCAACCCAACAACAAACAGCCAAACTCCCAGTGCCGAGTGGGGTCCCATCAAAGCTGTCATCGCAAAAACCTGCAACAAGACCCTCAGCCAGATCAAAAGAAAACACCAGGATTGGTTTGATGAAAAAGACCGGAAAGAATTACTTGTCAATAGTAAACGTGCTGCACTCACTGACTGGCAGAACAACCCTAAGTCTAGGACCAAAGCTGGTACCTTCCACGAGAAGAAAGCGCTGTCCAGTGCAAACTCAACAAAGAGTGAACGAATGAATGGTGGAACAATATAACGTGTGAAATGCAAAAATTTGTGGATCAACAAAAGATTCATGAATTTTTTAAATTCCGCTAAAACAGTACGAGAATACAGCTCAACTACTCTGGGCGTGGGCGTGGGCTCATCCGATGGTAAATACCTGATTAAAGATGAAAAAGGCATCTGTCAGTGCTGGAAAGAGCACTACCATTCACTGCTCAACCGAAACACCGATATGCATGTCATGACTATCCAGTAGGTTCCCTAGCACCCAGAGCTAACCCACTTCAGCTATCCTCCTTCCATGAATGTGGTAGCTACTGTCATCAAACAGATGAAAAATAACAAAGCCACAGCACCTGATTGAATCCCAGCCGAGGTGCCTGAAGAAGGAGGACCTTTACTTACCAGCCGTCTCCACTCTCTCCTGGAGAATATATGGGAGAAGGAGGAAATCCTCCAAGATTTTAACGACGCCTCGATCGTCAATATTTATAAGAACAATGGAACCGTTCAGTCAGTGGCAACTACAGGTACTGCGGGATCTCACTGCTGTCTGTAGCTGGCAAGATTATCGCTCGAGTCCTCCTAAACAAACTTTTTCATAAGGTAGAAAACTTCCTCCCAGAATGTGGCTTTCACCATCACATGGCACCACTGATATGACTTTGCTGCCTGCCAGATACAAGAAAAGTGCAGAGAACAGCATCGTGACCTGTACATGACCATCATTGATGTTACTGAGGCCTTCAACTCGGTCAACAGGGAAGCCCTCAGTCGTTTTGGCTGCCCACCAAAATTCTTGCCATTGCGAGGCAACTCCACGATGGCATGAACAGCAGTGTCATACGCAATGGCACTCTAAGTTCTTCCCTATCCAAACGGGTGTAAAACAAAGGTGTAATGGCTTGAACTCTCTTTTCCATTTTCTTGGCTGCCTTTCTTACTTTTGCCAGTGCCAATTTAGCCGGGTGGGTGGACATCCAGTACCAGATGAAGGATCTTTTCAACATAAGAACATAAGAACATAAGAAAAAAGGAGTCTGCAATAGGCCGGTTGGCCTATGCATGGCAGCTCCTGTCGAGAGTTACTACCACTCTCTATCATCCATAAATCTATCTAGCCTCCTTTTAAAACTTTCCAGCGTTCCAGCACTTACTACAAAGTTGCTAAGCTTGTTCCACTCGTCCACCACCCTATTTGTGAACCAGTTTCTTCCTATCTCCCTCCTAAACCTAAATTTATCCAACTTAAATCCGTTGCTACGAGTCCTATCCTGCTCGGATATTATAAGAACTTTATCTATATTGCCTTTATTGATTCCTTTCACCCACTTAAATACTTCTATCATATCTCCCCGCACTCTTCGTCTTTCTAGGGAATGCAAGTTAGTTTCTCTAACCTATCTTATGGAAGGTTTCTAAGTCCTGGAATCATTTTCGTCATTCTTCGGTGCACCAACTCCAGTGAATTGATATCCATTCTATTATAAGGGCACCAGAACTGAACCGCATAATCGAGGTGCGGCCTGACTAGCGCAAGATATACCCGTAGTTGCAATAAGACCTCTGCACTCTTATTACTTACACTTCTAGATATAAAACCCAATACTCTGTTTGCCTTATTTCAAACATTAAAGCACTGTTTTCTAGGCAGTAAGTCCGGGCTTACAAGTACCCCTAAGTCTCTTTCACAAGTCGACCTCTCTAGGTTGATGTTTTTAAGGCTGTATACATTGACAGTATTTGTTCATCCAATATTAAGTACGCTGCACTTGCTGGTGATGAATTTCATTTGCCATTTTTCTGACCACTCCTGCAGTTTAATTAAATCCTCGTATAGTGCATTTGCATCCTACCCTGAATTAATTTGCCGCCCTATTTTGGTGTCATCCGCAAACTTGCTTATGTCATTGCTGATCCCAGTATCTAGATCGTTTATGTAGATTATGAACAAGAATGGGCCTAGTGCTGACCCCTGGGGAACCCCACTGGTTACACAGCCCCACTCAGATTTAACACCAACTATGCTGACCCTCTGCGTTCTATCGGTGAGCCATGATTTTATCCAATTTAAAACTTTCCCCTCGATACCATGAGCCTTAACTTTTCTCAGAAGCCTCTGATGCGGTACTCTGTCAAATGCTTTCCTAAAGTCAAAGTAAATAACATCGTAATTTTCGTCGTTATCTACCACCTCGAAGACTTTCCTAAAAAACGTCAGCAAATTTGTTAGACAAGATTTTCCCTTTGTAAACCCATGTTGAGAGTCGTAGATTAATTTGCTTTTCTCTAAATGCGATCGGATGCTAGTTGCTATAATTGATTCAAGAAATTTCCCCACTACTGACGTCAAACTAATCGGCCGGTAATTTGACGCTGATGATCTGTCTCCCTTTTTGAAAATGGGTACTACATCTGCTTGTTTCCACAAGTCTGGCACAACTCCCGTGTCTAATGATTTTGTAAACAATTTTACGAGGGGTCCGCTAATCTGTTCCCTACACTCTTTCAAGACTCGAGGGAAAATTTCATCCGGCCCTGGGGATTTTGTCTTCTTTAATTTATTTATCCTCTTAAGAACATCCTCTTTTCTGATAGTGATATTCTTTAATTTGTATTCTTCATTCCCCAAAATATCAGTTCCACCTCTGGAATTTCCTCGTGAATTTCTTCTCTGAAAACTGATAAAATGTAGCTGTTCAATGCTTTGCTTATTTCTTCACTGTCATCAATCACTTCCACCCTCCCTGACTTTAAAGGCCCAACTTTGTCCTTGACCTTTGCTCTATATACCTGGAAAAATCCCTTGGGATTCGCCTTGGATTCTCTTGCTATCCTGATTTCACAAGACAGAAGACAGGTCGTTTCCATCAACTGAACTTCAGTAAGAAGACGACCTCACCCTTGTTGCCCACACTGAACGCGACCTACAGATACACATGCACTCTTTGGCTTTGAGGTGAATGCACGTAAAGTTCAGATTCTCTTTCAGCCTGCCCCTGGTTCAGCCACACCTCCACTGTCCATCCAGCTTAAAGTTACCATCGGTACCACCTGTCCACAACATCAGACATCGATGAAGAGATACATCAAATAAAATGTGTATCTCAGGCCTTTGTTAGAATCCGTACCCATTTCTTCAGCTGGAGAGAGCTGAAATATCTACAAAGTTGCATGCATATCGAGCAGTGGTCCTCGCCACCATGCTGTACAGCAGCGAGACATGGGTCATATACAGGAGGCACCTCAAGCCACTTGAAAACTTTAACCAATGTAGTCTATGTTTCATCCTCCGAGTTTTCTGGGAAGACAAGAGAACAAATGCCAAAATACTTGCTGATACCAACTGTAGGAGCATCGAGGCTACCATTATCCATGAACAACTACGCTGGACTGACCATGTTACCCACATGAACTATAGTAGACAGCCAAAGCAGCTACTTTACAGTCACCTAACGAATGGTAAACGTAATGCTGGTGGACAACGGAAAGGGTATAAGGATAGTCTTAAGACAAACCTGAAAAAGTGCCAAATCGACCCCCTCACCTGGGAGATGATCACTCCACACCGTAACGCTTGGAGGAGCACCATACGAAAAGGTGTCAACAGTTTCGAGTTAGCCGAACTGCAAACCGAGGCATACAAGCTCCAGCGCCGGAAACACGTCCCCCCCCCCACCCCATCTGCACTAGAAATAGCCATCCACTCGTTCAACATCTGTGGACGGCCCTTAATAATTCATACCATTGTATCATAGCTGGATGACAACAATGTAGTAGAAGTAATAGTAAGTGTGCTTGTGTGTGTGTGTGTGTGTGTGTGTGTGTAAATGTTTGCATGTGTATAATTGTGTGTGTAAGTGAGTGTAAGAGTATATGTGTGTATGTGTAAGTATGTGTGTGTGTATGCATGTGCGTGTGTGTGGCCTATGTGAGAGGGGATCCACAACAGTTTGACCTTGACACCCCGGTCAACAAGGTCCGCATATTTGTGTCTGGCTTCAGAAACAAGCGCATGACAACTTGAGTTGAGGGTGTCGAGGGCAAGTAGTGAGGATAGAGAATCAGTCATCATGAGACTGTCAGTGACAGTGCTTTCAATAAATTTAATAGCTGTGTGTATGGCAACTAATTCAGTTTGTATAGTGGATGCCAAGTTGTTAATTCTAACTCCTTTTTCAATTGTATACCGTTAGGTTGAGTCACAACAATAGCACTTCCAGCCCTCCCACAGGCGGTGTTAAGAGATCCATCAGTGTAGATGGTCTGTGTGATATTATCATCAGTCTGTAGAGTGTGTATGTGTTCAAGAGCTCTCACTTTGGCAGTGTGTTGGAGATAAATACTTTGTATAATTAATCTTTGAGGCGGATATGTCGATATTGTGATATCGAAGGGTGGAAGGAAGTGCTGTTGTTTCTCAACTATGTACAGGTGGAGTAGTTCAAACCACTTTATATGTGTAGCAATAATAAGGAAACAATGTTATCAGGATCACCACGCAAAGGCCTCAGGGCTATCATGAGGTTGACTTTAATTATTTTATATTTGACACTGGGTATACGTAATTCTTTCCTCATATTAAGTACTTTAGTGCTCATGGAGCATCCTAGGATAATTCTGAGGGTTATAGTTTTCGCAGTGGAAATAATAAGACAGAGGTTCTCACAGACTGCGTGTACATGGTTCAGGGTGGTTTGCATTTCACCGTGAGTTTTAGTATAGCTGATTGTGTTATTGCTGGGGTTGTCTGGTATTGAATTTTGAGTTGTGTGTGTGTGTTTGTGTGTGTGTGTGTGTGTGTGTATGTATGTGTGTGTGCACAGGATAGTGTAATGCGTCTAGTGTGGTAGCATTTTGTTTGCGTTAAGGTGCAAGCACTGCTTGCTTCTTCTCGCTTTCAGCTTCTTCCGCTGGCTAACCCTCATGGAAAACAGGGGAACAACTTGCATAAGTTTTCCGCTGCCAGTACACAGCCTCTTCACCATCAAGACTCCTGTTGTGCCTCCTCGTGGCAACAAATGGTAACTAGGTGCCTCGTGGGCCCAGCCTAGATCAGCAGGGGATCTCGGAGCAGTAGCAGGCGCCAGAGGGACTGTGCATAGACCCAGTCGCATGTGGACACGTCCTGGCGCCTACCAACCACTGCCCCGCTGCCTTGCTGATTAACCTTGGTAGGTATAAAGCTATGGGAGTAAACCCCGAACGAAAAATCTATGGTGGAGCATCGCAACAGGCAGACATGTTTACAGATCTTCAGTAAGACCCCAACGGCAATTTAGGCGGAAGATGAGCCCATCATGGGAACCCAACGACTACACCGTCGGATGAAAGCAATGCAAGATGGACAGGCTACTAAAGGGAAACCCAATAAATTGGGCTCTTGGCAGTCCATTACAATTATCCCTCTCCCCAGTCATTGCAACTACTTGCACCACTGGATCAGATGTGTGGTTGCAGCCTGCGCTCTTCTCTCACCACATAAATCAACTCACGTGCAGCCATCATCCAGCTCATCATACTTCTCATCATCATCAAAACCCCTATACCCTCAAAAGTCCTATGGCGACGGGGACAGGCAGAGATGACTGCCAGGAGTTTCTAGTCACAACTCTGCACATGGGCGGCGTAGATAAGGTGGTCGTTTATGCCCTAGGATCTAGGCAACAATGCAATCCAGGCCTGTCTCTGCGATTGAGCAGCCCTTTCGAGGAGACTCTCTGCTCACCCCACATGGGGAGGGGGCTAGAAAAGGGGCCCTAAGCAAAGCCTGCCTAAAGAACCAACCTAACTGGGCAACTGCAATCAGTAAGGTCATCCATATGCAGTCAAAAACACAATCATAATCACAGATCAATGCAGAAACAAACTATGCAACCTCTTATGGTAGCTGCATGGAGTATTAGGACACTTCTGGATGCTGGCACAAATGAACGTCTTGAAAGAAGAACCACCCTTGCTGCAAAAGAGCTGGCTAGGTATAACATCGATATAACAGCCATTAGTGAGTCCCGGCTCCCAGACGACAGTTGATTCAGAGATCAGGGGACTGGCTATACATTCTTCTGGAAGGGTAAGCCTGCTGGAGAGAGAAACCGCATGTATGGAGTTGGCTTTGCCATCTGCCAATCCATCCTGTTGAGATAAATGAGCGCCTCATGAAGCTCCGAGTCCCACTAAATCACTCACGTCATGCCTTCTTCATCAGTGCATATGCCCCAACACTGAATGCCGAGGATGACATCAAGGAGGCCGTTTACACGGACCTTGACAGAGTGCTAACCTTTATCCCTGGAGAAGATAAGGTTGTACTCCTAGGTGACTTCAATGCCAGAGTTGGAAGAGATGCTGACATAGGGCAGGAAATCATAGGGAGAAACGGGGTTGGCAAGTGTAATCCCAATGGCCTCCTCCTACTCAGCAAGTGTGCTGCACACAATCTCACTGTCACCAATACCTTGTTTAGATAGGCCAACAAGTTCAAGAGTGTGTTGCAACACCCATCATCCAAACACTGGCAACTCATTGTCTACATCACTGTGGGGGAAGAGATTGCCGAGATGCCCTAATCACCCGAGCCATGCATGGCTTAGACCACTGTATCATTGATCATCGACTCGTCAGAGCCAAACTCTGAATTCACATCGCCCCAAAACGGCGAAAGCAACAAGCCTACAGTAGAGGTTTTAACACTAAGAGTCTGGAGGATCCAGTGGTAGCACATGTTTTTAGAGAGCACATTGAACATGCTCTGATAAACAACCCGACAACAACCAACCCAAATCCCAGTGCTGAATGGGGTGTCCTCGATACTGTTATGACAAAAACCTGCAGAGAGACCATCAGCCAGACCTAAAGAATGCATAAGGATTAAGTTGATGAAACTGACATGGAAATCAACATACTCGTCGATGATAAACGTGCTTCTTTAACTGACTGGCAGAACAACCGTCAGTCTCGGATCAAAGCTGATACCTTCCACAAGAAGAAAGCAGCAGCCCAGCGCAAACTTCGTACTCTAAAGAATGACTGGTTTAAGAATTAAGCATGTGAAACACAAAAACTGGATGTGCGAATTTTTCGATTCTACTAAAACAATTTTTGGGCCATTCACTCATGGCACAGCCCCCCTCAGCAATTCTTATAGTAATTCCCTAATTAAAGACGAAGAAGGCATCTTTCAGTGCTTGAAAGAGCATTACCATTTCCTGCTCAACCAAAAGACAGATGTAGATATCCTGACTAACCAGCAGGTCCCTCAGCACCCACTGCTGTCCCACTTCATCTATCCTCCATCCCTGGATGAGGTAGCTACTGCCACCAGATGAAAAATAACAATGATGCAGGGCCTCACGGAATCCCAGCCGAGGTGTATAAAGCTGGGGGACCTTTGCTTACCAGCCGTCTCCATTCACTCCAGGAGAATATATGGGAAAAGGAGGTCAGACTGTGGCAACTACCGCATGATCTCACTGCTGTCTGTTGCTGGCAAGATTATCACCCGAGTCCTCCTAAACAGATTTCTTCCTGAGGTGGAAAACTTCCTCCCAGAATCTCAATGTAGCTTTAGAACATTCACGTGGCACCACTGACATTAATTTTGTTGCCCTTGAGATACAGGATAATTGCATAGAACAGCATAGTGACCTGTACATGGCCTTCATCGACCTTACCAAGGCCTTCTACTCGATCAAAAGAGAAGTCCTCTGGCGGATCCTCAGCCATTATGGTTGCCAACCAAAATATACCGCCATTGTGAGGCAACTCCACAATGGCATGAATGGCAGTGTCCTGTACAATGGCACCCAGTCTGAGTTTTCCCAATCCAAACGGGCGTTAAACAAGGGTGTGTACTGGCACCAACTCTAATTTCCATTTTCTTTGCTGCTTTCCTTACTCGTGTCAGTGCCAATTTAACCAGTGGGGTGAATATCCAGTACTGGATGAAGGAACTTTTCATCGTAAGACGACTCCAGGCTGGAACAAAGGTGTCGGCAGCTTCCTTTACTGAACTTCAGTATGTAGACGACCTCACCCTCATTCTTCACACTGAACACGACCTACAGGAGACCCTGAACACCTATGCAGATGTATATGGACACCATGGCCTTGAGGTGAATGTACATAACACTCTGAATTTCTTTTAACCAGCCCCTGGTTCAACCACACCTCCACATCCATCCAGCTTAACCGTACAACCCCCACTAATGTTACTTACTTCCAGTACCTTGGCTCCTACATGTCCACCACTGCAAACATCGAAGAAGAGATTCATCATCAGTTCAGATGCGTATCTCAGGCCTTTTTCAGACTCTATACCCGTGTCTTCAACTGTAGGGAGCTGAAATTATCTGCAAAGTTGCAAGAGTAAAGAGCAGTGGTTCTTCCCACCCTGATGTATGGCAGCGAGACATGGGTCACATACAGGAAGCACCTTAAGGCACTTGAAAACTTTCACCAACGTAGTCTACGTTCCATCCTCCGAGTTAGCTGGGAAGACAAGCAAACAAATGACAGTATTCTCGCTGACACCAACTGTAGGAGCAACGAGGCTTCTTTTATCCATGAACAACTATGTTGGACTGGCCATGTTACCCGCATGGATGAGAGTAGACTGCAGAAGCAGCTACTCTGCACTCACCTAACGAATGGTAAACGTAATGCTGGCGGGAAAAAATGAATAAGTGCCAAATCGACCCCTCACCTGGGAGTCGATCACTCCACACTGCAATGCTTGGAGGAGTACCACACGAGAAGGTGTCAATACTTTCGAATTAGACTGACTGCACACCGAGGTAGACAAGCTCCAGTGCCGGAAAGACGATGTAGCCATCTACACATGCAACATCTGTGGACGACCCTGCCCATCACGTATCGGCCTCTCGAGTCACCTCAGAGCTCACCAATGAAGGTGACAACCTTAATAACTCATATTATTGTATCATACCTGGATGATCGTCAAACTCGTTTCCGAGTGACAGCAAAGTAGTAAAAGTGTATGTGGCTGTGAGTGTAAGTGTGTGTGCGTGTGTGTGTGCGTAATTGCATGTGTATGTAAGTTTTGAGATATATATATATATATATATATATATATATATATATATATATATATATATATATATATATATATATATATATATATATATATATATATATATATATATATATATATATATATATATATATTTCATGTAGATTCACAATGGAAACGTGGACAGTACAGGAAAGGGGAAACAAAGGATGTCGGTCACACGAGAATAACCCGTTATAGTACCTCCTTTCCTCACACAGCCAAACTGTGGAATGCTCTGCCTTTTTCCGGCATCTTCGTGGTGTAGATTAACACAGTATAACCTTTTTCTTTATATTCAATTTCTTTCTGTTCTTATTTTCTTGGCCCCCTCCCCTGATATTCCATGCAGCGACCATAAGAGGTTGAATAGTTTGTTTTTATTTGCATCTGTGATTTTAATTGTGTTTTCGACCGCATAAGGATGACCTTATTGAGTGCAGTTGCCCACTCAGGTTGGTTATGTTTAGGGCACCTTTTCTAGCCCCCTCCCCATGTGGAGTGAACAGAGTGGCTCCTCGAAAGGGCTGCTCAGTCGCACAGACAGGACCGGATTGCACTCCTGCCAAGATCCCAGTGAATAAACAACCATCTTATCTAAGCCGCCCATGGGCAGAGTTGTGACTATAGACTCCCGGCAGTCATCTCTGCTTGTCCCCTTCACAATTCGTCCGTCGCCATAGGACTTTTGGGGGTATAGAGGTTTTAATGCTGATGAGATTTATAATGAGATGGATGAAGGCTACGCGTGAGTTGATTCATGTGATGAGGCTGGAGCGCAGGCTGTAACCACACATCTTGGCTCGCCCTTTTCCTGATCCAGTGGTGCAACGACTGGGGAGAGGGAGAGTTGCAATGGACTGTCGATAGCCCAGTTTGTTGGGTTTCGCTTTAGTAGCCTGTCCATCATACACACACACACACACACACACACACACACACACACACACACACACAATTATAAAGGCAGTAACAAGGGTCGATTCACAAGGGATGGGATGAGGTGCATGTACTGTTGAGCGTGTGTCGGTCCGACCAACAGATGTGAGAAAGTTTTATGAGTAATGAAAAGTTTATTTGCTCGAACAAGGCTAACAAAGTATTTGGGTTCATATAAGGGAGTCTAAGTTACAAGACTACCGAGGTTATCCTAAAATTATATCTTGCGCTTTTGAGACCTCACTTGGATTGCGCTGTCCAGTTCTGGTCACCATACTGCGGAATGGATATCGAATCCCTGGAAAGAATTCAGAGGAGAATAACAGGACTAATCCCGAGCATGAGGAACCTTGAGTACAGAGACAGGTTAAAGCATCTGAATTTGCACTCCCTCGATAGACGTAGAGTGAGGGGCGATATGATCGAGGTGAATAAATGGAAGTCAGGGTTAAACAAAGGTGATGTAACAAAGGTACTCAAACTATCCAACCAGGAGCGAACTCGTAGGAATGATTATAAATTAGACAACTTTAGATTTAGGTTCGAAATAGGTAAACATTGGTTTGGAAATAGAGTAGTGGATGAGTGGAATAAGTTACCAAACATCATCATTAACTCGAATACGCTGGACAGCTTCAAATATAGGTTGGATGGATAAATGAACGATAGGGGCTGGGTGTAAACGGGTCTGCCCAGTATGGGCCAATAGGCCCGCTGCAGTTCCCTCCATTCTTCTGTTGTTAAGGGTCGACTCACCAGGGATGGGATGAGGAGCGTGTACCGTTGAGCGTGTGTAGGTCTGACCCACAGATGGTAGCCAGCTCCACCTTCACCAAAACCTGTAAGTGTACATACCTGTAATTACCTGTAGAACCACACCTGTAAGTGTACATATCTGTAATTGCCTCTACAATCACACCTGAAGTGTACACACCTAAAGTTATCTGTTCCACACCTGTTAGTTAACACACCTGTAGTTAATTATATAACCCACATCTGTAAGTGTACATACATATAATTATTTGTACCACGCCTGTAAGTAAACACACATGCAGTTTACTATATAACCCACACCTGTAAATTAACACACCTGTAAATTAACACACCTGTAGTTATATGTACATCCACACCTGTAAGTGTACACATCGCCTACTACGTCTTCACCAATTCCTGTAAGAATTATGCTCCTCCGACTACTAAAACACATACACCTGTAGTTATATAGAACTGTGGACACACTCTCACTCACACACATTCTTATCATATTCATAATTATCAAAGACAAGGCTTATTCGTAACCAAGTTGTGGGTATATACGTTTGTTAACATCTACACTATACTAGTTAGAACATAACACTGGATGCTGACTGCATAATGTAGTAGGGAGTTAATGAAGGCGATGGTGGGGAGGATAAACCCTGGTCAGATGTAAACATTATATCAGTGTTGAACTATTTACTAAGTTGTCCACCAATATACGAGTTATGTGTCACTTGCCATAACAACAACAAATTCAGTACCATATATTTTATCTCTATTAATATATTTATGGTTTTCAATGAAGAGTATTATATTAAAACATCAAAACTGAAAATAGTAAAAAATGAACAGGTAAAGTGACAATAAATTTCCAGATGTAGCGGCACGAGTCACTTAACAAGCAGTAAGCATTCATTTACTTAAGAGTCAGGTTGCTGAGTACCTCACCCAAGTGTGCGGAGCTTAGTAAACAGGTCAAGTTTTATCTGATAATGATAAGATGTACAGAGTGGGCCAAGCTGAACCAAGCCTCCAATCACCCGAAGATTAGCTCCCCTATCTAATTTCACCTGAAGATTAACCCTAGTTTATTTCACCTAAAGATTAGCCCCCCTAGCTAATTTCACATGAAGATTTGCTCCTAGCTTATTTCATCTGAAGATTAGCCCCCAGCTTATTTTACTTGACGATTAGCCCCGAGCTTATCTTACCTAAATATTAGCCTCTAGCTTATTTCACCTGAAGATTGAACAACTCTCATGTTACCTTTGTTAGGTTAGGCTAGGTTAGGTTAAGTTAAGTTAGATTAGGTTTGGTACGGGGAAGTTAAGTTGATTCTTGTATGGTTAGGTCAGGTCAGGTTAGGTCAGGTCAGGTCAGGTCAGGTCAGGTCAGGTCAGATTCGATTTTAAATATAATATAAAGTCTCTTTTTCTAGACTAGACAACAACAATTATACATTAAACAACGAACGATTTCTCACGTTTGGTTGTAATGTGTGTGTGTTTGGTTGTAATGTGTGTGTGTTTGAACATAAGAACATAAGAACATAAGAACATAAGAAAGTGGGATACTGCAGGAGGCCGACTGGCCCATACAGGGCAGATCCCTTTCACACCCATCCCAGCACTTCCATGTGCCTATCCAACTTCGTCTTGAAGCTCCCTAGCGTCCCCGATCCTACTATAGCACTCGGTAGCCTATTCCACATATCCACAACTCTATTACCAAACCAGTGCTTGCCTATATCCTTTCTGAATCGGAATTTATCTAATTTAAAGCCATTTGTTCTAGTTATTTCGTTATTACTGAGCTTCAGAACATCTTCCATTTTACCCTTGTTAATCCCACTTACCCACTTGTACACCTCTATCATATCTCCCCTAACTCTACGCCTCTCTCTAATGAATGTAAGCCCTAAGCTTTTCAGTCTTTCTTCATATGGAAGGTTTCTAATATTATGGATCATTTTGTCATTCTTCTTTGTACTCTCTCCAAAGAATCTATGTCCATTCTATAATAAGGACACCAGAACTGAACCGCATAATCCATGTGTGGCCTCACTAATGCTAGGTAAAGTTTCAAGATAACGTCAGCAGTTCTGTTACTCACAGACCTAGATATGAACCCAAGAATCCTGTTTGCCTTGTTGCGAACGCTAATACATTGTTTTCTAGGTTTCAAGTCGTTGCTAACAAATACACCTAGATCTTTTCACAAACTGAGTTTTCTATTTCCGTGTTACCTAGTTTATACTTAACGTTTGTATTCGTCTTCCCTATCTGTAGTACCTTGCATTTATCAGTATTAAAATTCATTTGCCAGTCTACTGACCACTCATGTAAGGTATCTAGATCTCTTTGAAGGTGTTCAAAGTCACTGTCTGAATTTATCACTCTCCCCATTTTGGTATCATCTGCAAATTTACTAATCCTACTAGTTATGCCTAAATCAAGATCATTAATGAATATAACAAACAGCAGAGGGCCTAATACAGATCCCTGGGGAACTCCGCTTTTGACCGCACCCCAGTCTGACTTTAATCCATTTATGCTGACTCTTTGTTTCCTACCAGTTAACCATGACCTAATCCATTTTAATAATGATCCACCTATTCCATGTGCTTCTTCCTTCCTTATCAATCTCTCATGAGGGACTCTATCGAATGCTTTACTGAAATCTAAATAAATTATATCATATGACTTATTATTATCTACCGCTTCATATACTTCTGAGAAAAAGCTAAGCAAATTTGTGAGACAAGAACGTCCCTGGGTGAACCCGTGCTGAGAAGAATGAATTAAGTTGAATGTTTCAAGGTGGCTTCTGATTTTTGTAGCAATAATTGACTCTAGCAACTTGCCTATGATTGACGTGAGACTAATGGGACGGTAATTTGATGAAATTGATTTATCACCTTTTTTGAAAATCGGAACTACATTTGCAAGTTTCCAAGCTTCTGGCACTAGGCCCGATTCTAATGACTTATTAAATAAAACTGCTAATGGATTACTCAACTCATCTCTACATTCTTTTAATATTCTAGCATATACCTCGTCTGGACCAGGCGATTTATGAGGCTTCAGTTTGTTAATTACTTTAAGCACATCGTTACTAGTAATATTGATATTCATCAACATATTTTCTATACTGTCGTTATATACCTTATGAACTTCTGGAAACTGTGCTAGGTTTTCATTTGTGAATATGGAGCGAAAATGACTATTTAACGTACTACACATTTCTAACTCATCATCAGTCATTTCTCCTGTCGTAGTTTTAAGGGGACCTATTGTATCTCTAACCTTTGATTTATACAGTTGATAAAAAGCTTTGGGGTTATTTTTCGATTCGTTTGCTACCTTGATTTCATAATTTCTCTTTGCTTTCCTAATTTCTGTTTTTACCTGTCTTGTTAGGTTCTGATAGTAACCAAGTAAGTGATTTTCGCCTTTCTTAACTTTTCTATATACTCCTTTCTTTTTCCCTAGAAGATCTAAGAGTCTATTATTCATCCATTTTGGTTGGTTCCGTATCGATCTGAATTTTCTTTTAGGGATGTGTTTATTTTGAGCATTATTGATTGTCGCAATAAATTGTTCATAAGTAGCTGCTAAATTAAATTCGGGGTTATCCCGTCCTAAGTTGACAGTTTCCGGAGGTGTGGGGGGGATTAATCTTTTGACCATAGGGTCATCCCTTAGGTCTCTCCTTAAGCTACCGTAATTAGCCTTCCTAAAATCCGGGATCAAGGCCGAATTTTCCTTCTTCCTGCCATCCCATATTATGTTAAAATATATGGCTTTATGTAATGTGTGTGTGTTTGGTTGTAATGTGTGTGTGTTTGGTTGTAATGTGTGTGTGTTTGGTTGTAATGTGTGTGTCTCTCTCTCTGTTTGGTTGTAATGTATAAGAACATAAGAAGAGCATAAGAAAATAATGAGTCTGCAATAGGCCGTTTGGCCTGTGCATGGCAGCTCCTGTCGAGAGTTACTACCACTCTCTATCGTCCATGAATCTATCCTGCTTCCTTTTAACACTTCCCAGCATCCCAGCACTTACTTGCTAAGCTTGTTACGCTCGTCTACCACCCTATTTGTGAACCAGTTTCTTCCTATCTCCCTCAAAACCTAAGCTTATCCAACATAAATCCGCTGCTACGAGTCCTATCCTGTTCGGATATTATAAGAACTTTATCTATATCTCCTCTATTGATTCCTTTCACCCACTTAAATACTTCTATCATATCTCCCCGCACTCTTCGTCTTTCTAGGGAATGTAAGTTTAGTTTCTTTAATCTATCTTGATAGGGAAGGTTTTTAAGTCCCGGAATCATTTTAGTGATTCTTCGCTGCACCGACTCCAGTGAAATGATATCCATTCTATAATAAGAGCGCCAGAACTGAACAGCATAATCGAAGTGCGTCCTGACTAGCGCAATATATAGTTGCAATATGACCTTTGCACTCTTATTACCTAATACTCTGTTTGCCTCATTTCGAACGTTAGCTCACTGTTTTCTAGGCCGTAGGTCCGGGCTTACGAGTACCCCTAAGTCTATTTCACAAGTCGACTTCTCTAGGTTGACGTTGTTAAGGCTGCATACATTGACAGTATTTGCTCTTCCAATATTAAGTACGCTGCACTTGCTTGTGTTGAATTTCATTTGCCATTTTCTGACCACTCCTGCAGTTTATTTAAATCCTCCTGTAGTGCATTTGCATCCTGCCCTGAATCAATCTGCCGCCCTATTTTGGTGTCATCCGCAAACTTGTTTATGTCACTGCTGATCCCAGTATCAAGATCGTTTATGTAGATTAAGAACAAGAGTGGGCCCAGTACTGACCCCTGGGGAAACCCACTAGTTACACAGCCCCACCCAGATTTAAAATTATCTACGATGACACACTGTGTTCTATCGGTGAGCCATGATTTTATCCAATTTAAAACATTCACCTTGATACCATGAGCTTTAACTTTTCTCAGAAGCCTCTGATGCGGTACTCTGTCAAATGCTTTGCTAAAGTCGAAGTAAATATCATCGTAATTTTCGTCATTATGTACTACCTCATAGACTCTCCTAAAAAACATAAGCAGATTTGTTAGACAAGAGTTTTCCCTTTGTAGTTTCCCTTCTTCATTCCCCTAAGTATCAGCTCCACCTCTGGCATGTCTTCATGAATTTCTTCTGTGAAAACTAATAAGAAGTAGCTGTTTAATGCTTTGCTTATTTCCTCACTATCACAGATCACTTCCCCACTCTCTGACTCTAAAGGCCCCACTTTGTCCTTGACCTTTGTCCTATATACCTGGAAAAATCCCTTGGGATTTGCCTTGGATTCTCTTGCTATCCTGATTTCGTAGTCCCTCTTTGCTTTCTATACATTTTTCTTAACATTCCTAGATAGTTCTTTATACCTATCTCTGAGATGCTCCTCCCTTCCCTTTAATTTCTTATAAAATCCTTTCTTTATTCCTTTATCATGTTTAAGATTTTTGGGTCATCGACCTTGGCTCATTCTTATTTGAACTATTTGTTTCTGTATGGTATATTTTGTTCCTGTGCTTTACGTAGTATACTAGTGAATATATTATAGTCATCATCAACTGATTGTTCCCAGGTGACCTCCCCACATAATCCGCCAATCGAAAGTCTGGGACTCTGACCATATTGTCATTATTTTTCGTTTCCCAATTTAGGGTGAACCTGATTTCTCTGTGATCACTGTTCCCTAGTTCTTCCCCTACTTTGTTATCTCGGAAAATATTTTCTTTATTTGTTAATACTAGGTCTAATATATTGTCACCTCTAGTAGGTTCTGTAACTAGTTGCTTTAAAAACTTGTCGTGTACTGCGTCTAGGAAGTCTTCAGATTCATAGTCACCTACAATGTTGTCCCAGTCAATATTTCTGAAGTTGAAATCCCCCATAATGCACAGGTTGTTGTATCTTGCTGCCCTACTCATTTCCTGCCATATGGGCTGAGTTGCTTCTTTCCCTAGACTTGGGGGCCTGTAAATCACTCTCACAATTAGTTTTTGTCTTCCTTCCCCTAATTTCTACCCATACAGACTCAGTTCCTATTTCACCCTTTATTGTATTTTTAAAACAACATTTTAAAATATCCTTGACGAAGAGTGCGACCCCTGCCTCCTTCCTACCTTCCTTGTTCTGGTGAAAAAGGTTGTACCCTTCTATGTGATACTCCGATACAAAGTTCTTGCTCGCCAGATTCATCCAAGTTTCGGTGATTGCTATGACGTCTAAATTTTCGGTACATACAACCGCTCTCAGCAAGTCTATTTTATTTCTATCGCTCCCACTGTTTGTATAGTATACATTTAAACCTACCCTTATTTGGTCCTGTTTTACTCTTTGTCCCGAGTAACCAGTTTTACTTCCCAGGACCTGCTTGTTTTTTGACTCCCACTTACCCTGACCTCTCTCTACTGGCGACCCCCTCCCCCTTGGGAGTGACAATTTCACACTCCAAGGATGCAGACAACGTCTTTGCCCCTGCGCGTGACAAGTTTACCCCGTCACGACTGTACAGGTAGTCGTTGCCATAGTATCGTCGCCAGTTATCAATGAACACCCAACCATTACTTGCACAATGTTTTTCCAGTCGGCAATTTATAGCAATTGCCCTGGACAGCCATTCATCTCCAACTCCTCTTTTAGGCATGACACCACATACTATTGGGATCCATCCCCTGTCTCTAACCTTCCCTAGCGCCTCCCTATACTTCCTGAAAAGTTCCTCATTCCTAACCTTTCCTATGTCGTTACCTCCTACACTAAGACACACTACTGGCTTGGTACCCTCCCCTGACAAAACCCTGTCCATCCTCTCAGCTACATGCCCTATCCCAGCCCCAGGAAAACACACCCTAGTCCTACGTTTCCTATCTCTTGCACAAAAAGTCCTATCTAAGAACCTCACCTGGCTGTCCCTAACTACCACGACCTTACCACTGGGCAGGGTTTGACCAACTGCCCCTTCCTCTCCTGCCACCACACCGTTCTGCTTCTTCTCTTCCTAGCCAGCTTCCTCCAACACTTGGCAGGGGTTACCGCACTCCACACTTGGGCAGCTTTCCTGAGTCTGACCCTAGTCCCCTTGGAGACAACCACTCTCCACCCCTGCTCCTCCTGACCCTCCTTCGTAGGTGTCCTGTTAGGCAGGACACCCACCTGAAGGAGTTCAGTCCTGAGGGCTTCGTTCTCCCCCTTTAAAACGTCCATCTCTCTCCGTAACTGCTCCAGCTTCAGCTCACTCAACAGAGCTGCCAGGGGGTCGTCTCTCCCCACACACCGTCCCTCTTTCCCCTACAACACAACGGCTCACGGCGGCCATTTTCTATGGTCACTAACAAGAGCACACAGAGGCACTTCCATTTCCATGCTAGGGTCAGGTCGTTACTGATGGGTCAGGTCGGTACTTCTAGGTCAGATCGGTATGTGTGTGTGTGTGTTGTATAGTAATGTGTGTGTTTGGTTGTAATGAGTGTGTGTGTGTGTGTGTGTGTGTGTGTGTGTTTTATTGTAATGTGTGTGTATTTGGTTATAATGTGTATGTGTGTTTGGTTGAAATGTGTGTGTGTGTGTGTTTTATTGTAATGTGTGTATTTGTTATAATGTGTGTGTGTGTTTGGTTGTAATGTGTGTGTGTGTGTGTGTGTGTGTGTGTGTTTGGTTGTAATGTGTGTGTGTGTGTGTGTGGTAGCAATATGTGTGTGTGTGTGTGTGTGTATTTACTTATAATGTGTCGTGTGTTTTAGGTTATAATGTGTGTGATTAATTATGTGGGTGTGTTTGGTTATAATGTGTGTTTGTTTGACTGTAATGTGTGTGTGTGTGTGTGTGTAGTTGTAATGTTGTGTTTGAGGCAGCAGATGTGAAGAACAACAACAAAAACTACAACATCCACAAAGATAACAGCAATAACAAAAACACCATCATAATATGTATCAATATCTTGCAACAAAAATAACAATAACCAACAATAACATAAAAAAAATAACAACAACAATAGTTATGACGATAATAACACAAAAACGCCAATATTAACAGCTACAAATAACAACAACTACAATAACAAATAATAATAAAATATTAAATAACAATAACAACAACAATTAACAAGAAAAACAACACCATAAATATTTAGTGATAAATGAGTATTATTACCGGGTATGTATGTATGTATGTATGTATGTATGTATGTTGTATATGTATGTTGTTTATGTATACTGTGTATGTATGAATTTATTTAGAGTCTACCGAAATTAGATACTTTTAGTTTACACGAGTTTACCCTCAGCTCTTTTTAACAGTTTTCTATAAGACAAACCCCGACAGATGATCATGAGACTCTTGTTGGTTACGTTACGTCAAAGAGTGAGACGGAAGTTGGAGAGAGACATAGACCTTTTACATCGTTATCTCTCGTTTTTTAACAGTATATTTTAATCCAGCCAACACCTTTTGTGTCGACTGTCCGGCTGACGTCACTCCCCCTCTCTCTGTCGTCACTCCCCTCTTCGTGACGTCACTTCTCTTGATTTTTTATGAATTTTGAATATTGTCACAACAAAACACCTTTGTTGGACGGCTTCCCTGTGAACAATGACCAGCAGTGAACAATGACCAGCTGTTAACAATGACCAGCTGTTAACAATGACCAGCTGTTAACAATGACCAGCAGTGAACAATGACCAGCAGTGAACATTGACCAGCTGTTAACAATGACCAGCTGTTAACAATGACCAGCCGTGAACAATGACCAGCTGTGAACAATGACAGCTGTGAACAGTGACCAGCTGTTAACAGTGACCAGCTGTTAACAATGATCAGCTGTTACCAATGACCAGCTGTTAACACTGATCAGCTGTTACCAATGACCAGCTGTTGCCAATGACCAGCTGTTGCCAATGATCAGCTTAAATAGTGTATATTTTACCGACTTACCGTTTAATTAAGAGGTATCGTAATTTTGCATGTTCGGTA